>NC_136970.1:27544088-27583466 GCF_032717465.1 Coenobita brevimanus | reverse complement strand
CAAGATGCATTTATAGCTGCCACTGTGTCTGTAATTCTCATGCCTGTTTTATTGGATTAGGGTGTTTCAGCAACTCTGGCTTTATGACAACAATTCTACATCATCAAAAAAATCAAGTAAGCATGTTCCAGGATTGTCTCTGCAATCTTCAAAATTTTCTCAGGCAGTTTCCATAACCCAGCAATATAACCAGTATTATCAATTACATGCATTGGTGATATTTTTCTATTAACTGTGATCCAATCTGAGTTTCCTATGCTGACTAACAGAGTTCTTTTAATCATCGACACATCAGCTGTGATTTCACTTAAATCATGGGAAGTGTGTGTGTGTGTGTGTGTGTGTGTGTGTGTGTGTGTGTGTGTGTGTGTGTGTGTGTGTTTATGAGATCTACAATTTTATGTAATTCCTGAGCTATACCTGTTAAAAAATTTATTCCTTCAGAAAATTTCTTTAGGAATTCTGTATTAAATTCATTATATCTCCGAGCTGGCAAGAGTTTCTCTGACTTGAGAAAATATCCAGCCGGACATCTTTCTTGTTTAATTATCGATGCAAAGACTGCTCTTTTTTCTTTCTCAGTCATTATATTTCTTCCAACAGATACTTGATCGCACTCATTTATAACTGTCTGGACATCAACTCTATCTTTGTCAGTACCTGAGAATCTAAGAACATTTTTGTCCTTGTGATACACATATATTGGAAGTTGATTTCTGTGTGGATTGTGTTGATTCTGTGAGGAATGCATATCACTGTTTCTTGTCGCACCAACCATTGTGTTTGTTCGTTTGTCCAAGTTCACTTGAATTCCTTTGCTATTGTAATAAGGGACTGTATCATATGTGTTTTCAAATCTGTGTACTCTGATGTATAAATTGTTTGGATCCTTACTAAATTTCCATAAATACCCTGGGGGTAGGGGGGTTTTCAAGAATACTCCCCCAGTATCCCTGCTTGTCGTAAAAGGCGACTAAAAGGGTTGGCGGAGGGTTAGTGCCCCTCCCCGGAAAACAACTAACTAAAAAAAACAAACAAGAAGCCTCGGACAAGGACTGACCAAACGATGACGACCCAGGACCGGACAAAGGACTTGGTAATGAGTACATGGAATGTAAGAGGAGCGAATGATGAGGTGAAAGAGAGAGAGATTGTCCAGGTGCTTGAGGATGCGAAAGTGGATGTATGTGGAATAACTGAAACAAAATGGAGAGGAGAAAGTGTGAGAGAATGGGAGTATGGATGGGGTATATGTGCAGGAGTAGATGAGAATGAGAGGGCAAAGGAAGGAGTGTGTATAGTTGTGAGTAAAAGATGGAAGAAGAGCATAAGACAGTATGGATCAGTTGGGTCAAGGATTGTGTGGGTAAAGTTGAAAGTTGGAATACAAATGTGGGCGATTGTGTGTGTGTGTATGCGCCAACGCAAGATCGTGCTAGAAGAGTGAGAGAAGAGTTCTGGACAAATGTGGAAGTGTGCATGGAAAAGTTTGGAAGGAATGAGAGAGTGTTTTTGATTGGTGATATAAATGGTAAAGTTGGTAATGTGAAGGTGGATGGAATAGTTGGTGAGTGGGGTGTGCCTGCTGAGATAGATGAGAATGGGAGTGCGTTAGTGGACATTTGTGCTGGGAGGGGGTTGGTGATAGCCAATACCCTCTTCAGGCATAAAATGATCCACAGGTATACATGGCGAGTGATGAGAAGGGTGGGTGGTGAACTGAATGAAAGGAAGGCAATGATTGATTATGTGTGTGTGGATGAAAGGATGCGAAGATGTGTAAAGGATGCAAGAGTGTATAGAGGTTCGGGGAGTGGACTTTCTGACCACTACTTGGTGGTGGCCAGAATTAGGATGCAAGGAAGATGGAGGAATTGAAGAAGGGAAAGAAAAGAGGAAGGAGTAGTTGCAAGGAGAGTGGAAAGGTTACAAGAGGATGAGAAAAAGGCAGAGTATAAGAGAGAAGTGGAGGAACGATTGGGCAAATATGAATTGGAGCAGATGGGAGACGTGGAAGGTATGTGTAAGATATTTACAGAAGAAATATGTGCAGCATGTGATGTGGTGTGTGGAAGGAAGAGAAGACGGAGGGGGGTGCAAGGAACAGCGTGCTGGACTGAAGAGGTGAAACAGGCTGTGGCACAAAAGAAGAAAGCATACAATGAATGGATGAGAAATAGGGGCGTGGAAGAAGTTGAGAGGCGGAAGAGAGAGTTATATGTGGAAAGGAAGGAGGGGGGAAAAGATTAGTAAGAGAGAGTAAGAAGAGAGTGGATGAGGAATTTGGAAGGAATTTGAGTGTAAAGTGGAGGGACTGTAAGAAAATGTTCTGGAGAGAAGTGAAAAGAGTAAGACAGGGTGGAAGTGAAGTTAGCAGGGGAGTGAAAGATAAAAATGGTAGATTACTGGTGGAGAAGGGAGAAAAAGTGAGCAGATGGAGAGAACACTTTAAGGAATTGTTGAACGTAGAGGATGGAACTAATGCGAGTATAAGTGGCTGGGGAATGGCTGGGAGAAGGAGGGAGGTGAGAAGACAGGAAGAAATCAGTAGGATAGAAGTTGTGGAAGCAATGAAGAAAGTTAAATCGGGGAAAGCCCGAGGAATTGATGGAGTGTGTGGTGAAATGCTGAAGCATGGGGGAGAGATAGTAGTAGAATGGATGTGGAAGATGTGCAGATTGGCCTGGGAGGAAGGTAGAGTCCCGGAGGATTGGAAGTCAGGTATAATTATTCCCTTGTACAAAGGTAAAGGGGAAAAAGAAGTGTGTGGTAATCATAGGGGCATTTGTCTTCTTAGTATAATAGGAAAAGTGTATGGTAGGATACTTATAGACAGAGTTAGAGAAAGAACAGAGAAATTAGTTGGAGAAGAACAGGGAGGCTTTAGGAAGGGAAGAGGTTGTGTAGATCAGATATTCATTCTTAGATCTTTAGTGGAAAAGTTTCTAGAGAAGGGAAAGAAGTTGTATGCGGCTTTCATGGATTTGGAGAAAGCATATGACAGGGTGGATAGACAAGGATTGTGGAAAGTGTTAAGAATATATGGAGTTGTTGGGAAGTTGTTGAATGCTGTGAAGAGTATGTACGATGGTGCGAAGGCTGCAGTGCGTGTGGATGGTGAACTAAGTGAATTTTTCTCTTTGAAAGTTGGGTTGAAACAGGGATGTGTCATGTCTCCATCGTTGTTCAATCTGTACATGGATGGGGTAATAAAAGAGGTACAAGGTAGGGTAGTGGATGTTGGAGTGGCCCTGGTGAGAGAGGATAGTGTTTGGAAACTCCCTGTACTGTTGCTTGCAGATGATACTGTGTTGTTGAGTGAAGACGAAGGGGAGCTGCAAGACTTGGTGGATGAGTTTGAGAGAGTGTGTAAGAAACGGAACCTAAAGGTGAATGTAGGGAAGAGTAAAGTGATGGTCTTTGAGAGAGGTGAAGTTAGTGAATGTACAGCGAGGTTGGATGGTGAGGAATTGGAAAATGTGAGTACGTTTAAGTATTTGGGTAGTGTGATGAGTAAGGATGGAGGTTTGGAGGGTGAAGTGCTTGAAAGGGTACAGCAGGGAAGAAAGGTTGCTGGTTCCTTGAAAGCAGTGATGAGAAACAGGGAAGTGAGCATGGAAGTGAAAAAGTTACTACATGACAGTATTGTGATACCAACTCTAACGTACGGAAGTGAAGCTTGGACATTGTTGGAAGGACACAAGTCAAGAGTGAGAGCAGTGGAAATGAGTTATTTAAGAGGAGCCTGCGGAGTCACGTGGAGAGACAGGCTGACGAATGAGGATATAAAGGAGCCTTGTGGTGTGGATGTGGATGTGATAGGAAGCGTTATGAGGAACACACTGAGGTGGTTTGGCCATGTGGAGAGGATGGAGGGTGAAAGACTGACGAAGAGAGTGTATGTGAGTGAGGTGGAGGGGGGAAAAGGGAGGGGGAGGCCGAGGATGAGATGGAGGGATGGGGTGGAGAGGTATATGAGAGAGGGGGGTGTGAGTTGGGAGCAGGGCAGTGAAATGGCGGGGGACAGGGCGACTTGGAGGCGATTTGTTTGTGGCCACCCCAAACGGGATTGAGGCGTCTGGCAATAGATAGATAGATAGATAGATGTAAGGATTGTCTACAATCCCCGCTATCTAGATCTGAAAAACCTGACCAAGATACATCATCATCCTCAACTCTTCCTACAGGTGATGTGTTTGTTTCTTGATCTCCTTTTTGTGGAGTGTTATGTGTATTATTTCCATCTTCCTCTCGTTCTGCCAACTGTCAGTAGTTATATGGTTGTTGGGGATTTTCTGCATAACTACATGTTCCCTCTAGTTGTGTATTGTCATTTGGTATTGCTAATCCTGCTTCATTTGGCAATAAGTTTGGTGCTTTTTGAACATATTGTAATAATACTAATCACTGGATTTCAATAAAACGTCAGTGGACACTAGATGTCAAGATTATGTAGCCTTGATCTCATTCTCATAGAGAGAGAAGGTTTATTTGTCTGGTCGATCGGAAAGACCTAGGAGGAGAGAGAGAAAATAATGTCGACTTTGTAAGGGAACGTCAGGGTAGACTGTCTCTGTCCCATTATCCTCCTCGTATTGTAAGTTAGATAAGATGAATAGGCAGATTGGGGTCAATGGAGTTTTACTGTGAGACAGTTGCTTGACTGAAAAAGTTCAAGAGCTTGGCATGACCTGTTTTATTGTCAGGGGCAATTTGTGCTATAGTCGCGGCGCACGACTCTGAAGTTGTCATTATCGTACCCTAGCAACCTACCATTGAAAAGTACGTCCGTTTTCTTATCATATTACACATGAATCATATTATTATGCACGAATATATTATACACGAATATTATTATATATTAACATATTATACACGAATCACATGCGTCTCATGCACAAAATCGGATGCACCATTAAGGGGTAGGTTGCCAAGGCACGATAATAACAACCTCAGAGTCGCGCACTGCAACTATAGCTGTCACCTTCCCACTCTCTTTGTACCTCCTACACTCCTTTTCCTTCCTTCTTGCCTGGCTCTCTCTGGTTCTTTGAGATCCTACAGGTGATTTCGGAGTATAAATTTACTGGTCAGGCTTCCAGCTCGGTGACGTGTGTGTGTGTGTGTGTGTGTGTGTGTGTGTGTGTGTGTGTTTCCAGCATGTCAGGCACATTTCAGTCACCACCTCAAAGACCTCATCCCGTGTTTAGGATACTTGAGTGTCTGGCTGCAGGGAAGTGTATCTAACTTCTTCCTGCAGAACTCAGACATAACTACCTGTCCGTTACAGGTTATATATTAACAACTGTCACATAATTATGAATGCCAGTAACTATTTTAATGCTTCTATAATTATTCCTCTGTATAAAGGAAGAGGGGTTAATTTAATTTAATTTATTATGCCCGAAGGCGACAAACCTAGTACAGTGCCATGCGGCCATATGTGAGGTGAGTACAGAGGAACTCGTGCCACGCAGGACATGCTGTCTGGCTATAACAAAGTAACACTCACCAAAGTGTGGATGACGCATGAGAATAACATCTAGGTTAGCATCTTCCAACAAATGTTTACAAGTGTCCACTAATGTGAGTCCGTGTGGTATTAAATCAGAGACAAGTGGACATTGTAGGCAATAATGGTCAAGGGTGTTGGCACTGGGTGCGTCACACAGCTTACAGCAGAAATGAGGTGCGTTGCCCGCCCCAGCCACCTGCCATGCAGGTCGGTTGCCCAATCGGAGGTGGGCACACACCACGTTATGTCGACGAACCATGTGACCACTGCGACAATATCTATGGGGACGAGAGAGAAAGTGGTCATAATGTTGGATGGATGCACTGTGAGGCCTCTCAGCAGTTTTACGGTGGAGAATAGGGGAGTGGGCTGCTCTGCATGTTATCTGCTTGTAGCAAATGGGGGAGGCATTTGTAGCATCCACTGCGGGTGGATCCAGTCCATGGACAGTCCTTGCAAGGTCAGCAGTGTTGTTGGCTGTGAGACCAATATGAGAGGGAATCCACAGAAAGTGCACCACCAGCGAACGATCATGGGCAGTGGCCAATTTATGGAGTATCTGTGTAACGAGGTGTTGATATGCAGGCCTGGGAGAGGAGAGGGCATGGAGGGCCGGCCGTGAGACACAGATGATCAAGCCGCTGTTGTTCGTCTGTATTAATAAAGTAACTGCATCCAGAAATCCATGTAGTTCACAGCACGTAGAGCTTGACGAGGTTGGCAGTCGACGGCCCAACCAGCCCCCTTGAGGTGGGTCCAGACTTGAGGAAAATACAGCACAGCCAGCACTGCCATCCTCCTGCAAGGAGCCATCAGTGTAGATATGGTGGGCCGAAGGGAAGGAAAAGGGGAAAAAGAAGTGTGTAATAATCTTAGGGGTATTTGTCTTTACAGTGTAATAGGCAAAGTATATGGCAGGATACATTCTGACAGAGTTTAGGAAATAACAGAGGAATTAGTTGGAGAAGAACAAGGAGCTTTTAGGAAGGGAAGAGGTTGTGTAGATTAGGTATTCATCCTTAGGTCTTTAGTGGAAAACTATCTAGAAAAGGAATAGATGTTGTATGCGGTCTTCATGGATTTGCAGAAAATATGACAGAGTGGATGGAGAAAGAATGTGGAAAATACGAAGAATATATGGAGCAAATGGGAAGTTGTTGAATGCCATGAAGAGTATGTATGAGGGTGCTAAGCCTGCAGTGCGTCTGGATAGTGAACTAAGTGAATTTTTGATATCTGAATGTTGGTCTGAAACAGGAATGTGTCATGTCTCCTTGGTCGTTCAATCAGTATATGATGGGTGGGGTTATAAAAGAGATATATACTGTACAAGGAAGGACAGTGGATGTTTGTGCTGCCCTAATGAGAGAGGGCAGCGTTTGGAAACTTGCTGAAATAACGTTTGCAGATGATACTGTATTGTTAAGTGAAAACGAAGGGGACCTGCAAGGCTTGGTGAATGAATTTGAGAGAGTGTGTATGAAACGGAATCTAAATGGAATGTAGGGAAGAGTAAAGTAATGGTCTTCGAGAGAAATGAAGTCACTGAATGTACTGTAAGGCTGGATGATGTGGAAATGGAAACTGTGAGAGCATTTAAGTACTTGGGTAGTGTGATGAATAAGGATGGAAATTTGGAGGATGAAGAGCTTGAAAGGGTACAACAAGAAAGAAAGGTTGCTGGGGCTTTCAAAGCAATGAGAAGAGATAGGGAAGTGAGCATGGATGTAAAAAACTGCTGCCTGAAAGTATTGTGATACCAACTCTAACGTGTGAAAGTGAAGCTTGGACCTTGTTGGAAGGACACAAGTCATGAAAGAGAGCAGCGTTAATAAGTTATTTGTGAATGCATGCGGAATTACATGGAGACACAAACTGACAAATGAGGAAGAGAGGGAGCATTGTGGTGTCGATGTGGATATGATAAAAAGCTTTTAGGAGTAATACACTGTTTTGGTTTGGCCATGTGGAGAGGATGGAAAGCCATAGACTAACGAGGAGAGTGTATATGAGTGAGGTCGAGGGGAGGAGTGGGAGAAGGAGGCTGAGTGTTAGATTGAGGGATGGAGTGGAGAGGTATATGAGCGAGGAAGGTGTGAGGTGAGGGGAGGGCAGTGAAATGGCGGGGAACAGGGTAACGTCGAGGCGATTTGTTTGTGGCCACTCCTTACGGGACTGAGGCGTCTGGCAATAGATAGATAGATAGGTAGATAGAGATTTATTTACTAATTGATACAGAATAATGCAGAGGGATGTGTAAGTACATTGATAATGTATTTATAGGGAGAAAATGGAAAACAGTCAACAAAACGGTAATATCATTTTGATAATGTGAATCAATCGGGCGTTTATTAAACTGTATATACTGTAGGTATATACTGAACCAGTATAACTAAAGTATTCCGCTGGAAACTCTGAATTTCATGGGAATTGAGGAGAAAACAAAAATATAGGTTGCACTTCTGTACTTATAATATACCGGTATATTATCATTGTTTGGAGAAAAATTTTATTTCTAATGATCAGTACTCGAGAAATGCATCCATGTAAGTGATTTTTGTTAATAAACCAACTGGTAAGCAGACTTTAGCAATGCTTCGACCTAGCTGAGGCAGACTATACGGAGCCTATTAGTGATAACAAGACTACAGTAAGTCCTCCCCACACCTTAGTCATAGGCCAGCCATAAGGTGTATTGGCTGTTCCCTCTCAAACAAAACTATGTTTGGAAGAGGCCTATGTCAGGCAGTGGAATGTCGTAGGAGGAGGATTTTATATATATATATATATATATATATATATATATATATATATATATATATATATATATATATATATATATATATATATATATGTGTGTGTGTGTGTGTGTGTGTGTGTGTGTGTGTGTGTGTGTGTCTTTGAAGTCAATACCTACAGTTTTATACAAATGAATACTAATATGCATGGTTTAGTTTTTAGGAGAGTGAGAGAGAGAGAGAGAGAGAGAGAGAGAGAGAGAGAGAGAGAGAGAGAGAGAGAGAGAGAGGCGGGGGCTAATAGGCAAACAGTGTGGATGAGGTGATAGTAATGGGTGAGAAAGAGTGGGTAAATTTGAGAGAGGGGAGAAAGAGAAAATGGAGGACGGTGAGAGGATGAGAGGAAGGGGGAGAAAACGAAGTAAAGAGAATGTTTTGTAATTAATTAATTCAGAGAGAGAGAGAGAGAGAGAGAGAGAGAGAGAGAGAGAGAGAGAGAGAGAGAGAGAGATACTCGGTTTTAAAACTTTGTAGTTTTGTTTTGTAAGCCACTGCCAGTGATGACCGGTGTTGCTCGTGTTAGCCATGTTCCAGGCAATTTGACACAAGTACAGTTCTATGGGTAACATTGTGCGGCTCACGAAAGAGGACTTTTTTGTAGCCTGAGTTTGTTTTGTAGGATTGGGACAAGTTACGGTAATCTAAAAATATATCCATGTACCGCGTCCGCATTATGTGAGGTTGCATCGGAGGTTATTTTTGGGAAAGTCTGTAAGTACAATGCAGTTATCTACAGTGAATTTCATTTGTAAAAAATATATATAGTATCTTCCTGGCTAGGACTGGGGGACGGTTGCTGTGCCCAGCCTCCCCAACGTCCAAGCGTAGTTTCTGTAGTGTGGGTTAATTTTTCCTCACCATTGTTTAAGACCAGGCAATAAATTTTTTTCCCTTGAAAAAATTATTGCCTGCGTGAAAGGGAGCAGCCAGGGGATGTGCAGATGGTGCTTGTGACATATTCGTGCCTCTGTGCCAGCTTTATACCCAAAGATAAAAAAACCAACATTGTAATATGAAAATTGTGGCCTTTTATAGCGAGAAACAGTTAGGCAACATTGATGTTACATAAAAATGAAAAGTGACTAATACATGAAAATGTAACTGTCAGGGAAACACTGATACGTTACATAAAAAGAAAAGTGCTTAATACATGAAAATGTAACTGCTAGTTATGAGATGTAAATAAAATAGCGGGAATTTATAGTACGGAGGAGTAATGGAAAAAGAAATTTTGTGGTCAGTACAAAGAAACCGCAAGGAAAGCAGGTAACTTCTATTTTTTTCTTGTGTCCGACTCTGGCTTAGACTTGATAGCCCATTTCCTGTGGCCTACCTGTCACTCAACGTGCCACATTCCTTCACATGTTACCATTTCCGTGTTAGTACCCACTTTTCATGTTGAATATATATTGTGGTTGTGTCCATCAGGACTGATGTAATGGCACTGCATTTGTTCTTATATGATTTATCTGAGGGTGTTGCAGACCAGAAAACTTATTTTAAATACATTCAGTTCATCGAACTGTTCTGTGTCCCATCAGTGGATCAAACTCAAGACTTTTCGGACTAACTACTCAATGAAAAGCGACTAGTAGACTAGCACTTGCAGCCTGGAGTCGTAAACTGAAATAGAGAACGCACGTCTATAGGAGAGTTGTGTTTCACTGGTTGTACGGAAAAGAAAAAAAAGTCTGGCTGTTCGTGTGATGAGACCTCGCATAATCGATAAGGCTATTGCAAAAATCAGGACGAAACGAAAACGAATGCATACAAATGACCATAGTAAAGTCCATTTTGATGAATATCTGTCTAGTGAGATAACATAGGATCTAAGAAGGATTTTAAGAAGGATTTTCCAGTAATTGAGCTGGATTATGAATCCTTTTCACCGCTCCATGAAAAAGGTTGAATATCCTTTGATTATAACGTGGTGCAGCTGTTTCAGAGAGCCTATCTTAGCGGATGAAAGACCTGCTTTTCACCCTAACAATATGCACCTCCGCCCATGCATCGCGAAGAGAATGCTTTTTTCACTGGCAGCATAGGCAACCAGTGCTGACAGGTACAAAATATGCTCCAGCAATCACTCTTGATAGCGTGATCACATTCATGATACTGTTCGCCGTTGGTAAAATGAATACTAGTAACCTGAGGCATATTACTGCGAGTATCAACTCGTGATCAATTCCTTCACAATTTTGAGTTCAGAATAGCGTCGTAATAACAGAGAATCAGCTGTTGGTGTGATCATATGTTTGACTTCGTCATACATTGCTGTCTTAGCACTACCATCCACACAGAGTACCTATTCCTTAAACCGTGGCGTGCAGTTTACTTCTTAAAAGTCAACTCCGAGACCTCTTGCACACCTAAATGAATGGACGGTTTATCAATGAACCACGAAGTTGCTCGTAGGAACTAAAGCATGCAGTTTTTAGAGGATGTTAGGCTATGTATTATAACTTAGATCCACTCGCAAGGCTGAGCCCAGAAATAAAGGAACAATACCTAATATGAATGAAATTCTTGCACTTGATGATCTATTTGCCATCGCGTTAATACTTGTGAAAGACATTTATTTGGAAAGAAGCGGTTCTCGATGCGAAAATCGAATGCTAGGCCAACAATGTTAAGGAAGGAGAAACAAGAAGTAAATTATATAAAGAAAGTAGCACATCACGCTCAAGTTGTGGCTTATTGGAATAACTGGGAACTCATTCAGGCTTTGGCAGGAACAAGTCCCCCTGTTATTGTTGCCAGTTTCTTGGGGAATGGGAAATTTCCAATCAAAATTACTCCGTAACTTCGGAGAGTTGAGCAAGAATATTCCATCAGTAGGTATGCCACATTTCCAGAAAGATGAGTATATATATATATATATATATATATATATATATATATATATATATATATATATATATATATATATATATATATATATATATATATATATACTGATATATATACTGTATTTAACCCATTGGATCCCAGGGGTGCTGGGCGAGGCATGGCGCTGGGTGGGTAACAAGCGTACCGCCCTCCGCCTATCGGCTCATAGTCGCGAAGCTCACAGGCCCCTACCCGGGGGTTCCCTGGTTTATAAAGACTGGAAAAATCCCAGTTCTGTCCAGTATTCCGGACACCGGGCTCCAATGGGATATATACTGTACAGTATATATATATATATATATATATATATATATATATATATATATATATATATATATATATATATATATATATATATATATGAAGTCTTTTTTTTTTCAATGGTCCTTAAATTGTCCATATTGCGGCATCAGAAGAATACACTTCCACTGCTGACAAGATGCATATGTAAAGGACTGAGAGAACTGTATAATTTTGCATAGAAACAAGGACTGAAAAGGGGTGAGTGTGCATTGCTACAGAGATGGTGTTTGGCTGTCCTAACTGGCAAGAGATGCAAGCATACAGTTCAAAGACCCGGGATCATTGAAAGGGTGTTAGTTGACGGAATGAGATGCAACACTGCAGCGATCAGAGAGATGTTGGAGGGAGTCAGTGAGATGGAGGTAGCTGGTGAAATAATGCTTTGCCTATATCCTGCATATAAGAGCTGTAAATAGTAGATTGCCCCTTTCACACACACAGATACACACACACACACACACACACACACACACACACACACACACACACACACACACACACACACACACACACACACACACACACACACACACACACACACACACACACACACACACACACACACACACACACACACACACACACACACACACAGGGCTATGAAGACCCCTGTACAGTACATTAACAACTGCACAGGGATAGAGAAATAAGGAGTCTGTTAGCCTCAGTCAGTTTTAGGAAAGCAAACTTTGCAAGGGATGCAATGTGATCTTCTCCAGAAAGACCACCACAGTTATATATCCGGAGAATATTGAGAGACAACTGTTACATGTAAGCTAGACTAATACACCATTCGATCCAGAAAAGTTTCTTGCTTTTGAATTGTTTACCGTTGTTTGGGCAGTGGCTGGATAACAGGAATTCGGTATCGTTTGATGTTTTGATTTATTCAATAATAACTAATTGTATTCGTGTTTTTTGCGACTATGGAAGGAGTATTTGCTATCTCTACTATAGCATATCTATTCGTTGAATTATAAACTACATTAACTCCGAATATACTGTTTAGTAACCGAGGCGAGGTTAGGGTTTGCCAGCAGGTGGGGAGTCCACCCCAGCATCCGACCATGTAACGGCTTCTCGAAACTCCAGGCTCTTCAGGCCTGAGCTATATGGCGTCAGCGTGGAGTATGGAGAGCTATCGATCAAGTTTACTGTCGATAATCTAATTAAAATAGAATGAAATGAAGAACAGTGCACATATGTACAAATACAATCCAGTTTTGTGGCACAGTTTTTCTGTACCCCTCCAATTCTCAATCTTGCTTCACCTGTGAATTTTGACGTTGGTGCCCAGGCCCGGGATACTCGTAGACTGAGTTGGTATCGCAGCGACAGTAGCATAACGACGGTGGTGTGGCGTGAAGTGCCCTGAAGCAGTGGCAACAAAGTAATGATAGAGGAACATATGATTAACCATAAGCATTAATTTTATGGATGCTGATCTCTAATGCAGTACTTTAATCATGATTCTTGAGAAGCTGATTGATAATGGACGTTAATTGCAGCTGGAAGGAAGTGAACTTAGAAATTTTGTACTTGAGCAGCAAACAAATGTACGTGATGAAAGGCCGCGGGAGAGAAAGAAAGCAGCAAAATGAAATAAAACAAGATCAAGAAAAAAGAAAACACAAGCTTAAGAAAACAGCAGGAATTAGAAAACGAAATGAAACTTTAAAAAGCAGAACTTAAAGAAAAGGAGAATAAGCTTAATTGCATCGGATGGCGACAGTGCAAAGCATGCCTGATGGGCTTTGTTAGAGACGAGAGAACTTATAATCACTGCTGTACTGGCTACTGGTGAATTGTCGTATGTCTTTCAAAACGTTCGATGTAAGCATCAATATCATCAACATAACGCTTGATTTTTGACAAGCTTCGGCACTACACTGGGAATCACATTATGCACTGAACCAGACAAGTCTTGACGAAGCTGAAGCGCTGCTAGTTCATGTGTCTGCTCTTCTCCTTCTTCTTTTTTTCTTCTTCGTCATCATCATCATCTTCTTCTTTTTCTTCTTCTTCTTCTTCTTCTTCTTCTTCTCTCTCTCTCTCTCTCTCTCTCTCTCTCTCTCTCTCTCTCTCTCTCTCTGCCGCTTCCTTCACATTCTCCTTCGGCTGCATTCTCGTTAAATGCTTAAAAAAAAAAAAAAAAATCAGGATTCGAACCTTTGTCCTCTGAATGGCTACCGTACAGTCCACACATCTGACAACTGATTTAGTGAATGGAGTCTCTCATACCCAAGTTACATACGTATATAAATATACACTATGTTGCCAGCTCAGTGTCTTCGTCTGTCCCGAATTTCTGCCAAGTGACGGAATATCTGACATGAAACAAATTAAACCCATACCGCTAACACATCAGATGCGTGCATGTTACCACTGAGCCACGGATGACCTTCGTAGTGAATAAGGCAACTCTGATCATTTTATAGACCCAGTTGTATTTGTGTTTATACCAATATCCCTTTAACATTATCAATTATGATCCAGAAAGCTGAAAACAAGTTCAGTTCCACAAAAACATTACCATAAATAAGACTCGTTTTATAACAAGACAGTTGCCTGAGGAAAACTCCCCTCTCTGTCGAAATTTCTGTATTATATAAAATATATTTCAATTAACCTCCAGATGAAAATAATCTGTGATGGATGATGTATAATTTTATAACTCAGTTGTTAGCTGCGTTATTAGTGTGATCAGAAATACAGAGATTGGGCCTACATTTTATTACCATTCTTGAATCAGTTTTCGAAAAAAGTTATATTTATATATCCGTCCAATACAAGTTTTACACCAACAGGCCTATTATATATATATATATATATATATATATATATATATATATATATATATATATATATATATATATATATATATATATATATATATATATATATATATTGTTACATAGCCTATGATTTCATCATCCTTTGTATAATTCTAACATACAGTATGCTGTATGTTTGATCATGATTCGCCTCGTGGCTTCCATAGTGACCAGGCTAGCGTGTTTTACCTCACTCCCCCCTTCTCCCCATTATAGTAAAGTCGTTCTTTCTGTTGTTCAGAGCAGGAGTGTCAACTCTTTGTCCCCTATGGCTTCATTTGCGCGTCCTTCTTACAAGTTGTATTAAGCTCTGCTGGCCCCTATATAATGAGCTCAGTCTCTGCATTAATTGCCACTTAGATCTACTCCTCATTTTGTTCACATCTCTGTCCTCCCCTGTACAGTTGTTATTATTTTTGTGAGAGCTCAGGAAGTCTCCAACCATCTAGCTGCTGTGTAATTTGAGTATAAGTGTTATTACATTTTTTCTTGTACTGTATAGCATAAAGTGATAATTCGTAGGCCTGGTAAGGTTTTTGTGATTCATGTGGAGTTTTTGATGTCAGCCATTGTTAATAATATTTTGTATTTGTAATAATATATCTTGCATTAACTGAGCATTATCCGGTTTTCTCATTTTATCAGGGCTGACTTAGATAAATTTACTCTTGCTAATTTCGTGTTAATAGAGGCTATTGCAGTTAACCATATATTTAACCTGTTTTTTGCCATTACATTATCCTTATGAATCCTGAATGTTTAGTTGTTATTTTGAGCATTAAACTTTAACTTGTAATTTTACCGAACTCTTTTGTTTTGAACCTGGAACTTTGCAGGACAGTAGTGATTTAGTATTCTCACTTGAAGTGTTCATTATCTATCTCTGTTCTATAACATAAAATTGGCGACCTCGCCAGGATATTCAGGATATTATCATAAGGATATTGCTTGATATTTTGTGACTGTGATTTATTCATGATGTCTACTATTACTACGCTTGAAGCCAAAGATTTTTTGTCAAATGTGCAAACAGTGTGTGATGTAGAAAACATAACAAAGAATGAACTTAAGCTTGTTGCTCAACAATTGGGAATTGCTGTTCGCTCTTATCATTCTAAAGATCAAATTGTTGACATGATTAATAAAAGCTTGTTTAATGTAACTCCTCCAGATGAGCAAACGCAGATTGAAATAGCTAAGTTACAGCTAGCCCTGCAGGAGGCTCGTGCTAAGGAGGCTGAATCTCAGGCTCGTATTCAGGAGGCACAGGCACAAATCGAAATTGCTAGGATTCAGGCAGACCATGAGTATCGATTGAAACAAAGTGGAACTGGATCATCTAGCTCTGATGATTTTGATGTGGCTAAAAATGTTAAACTTGTGCCTCCTTTTAATGAATCTGATTTAACAAGGTATTTTCAGTTGTTTGAGAGGGTAGCTACAGGTTTTAAGTGGCCCATAAAGTATTGGCCAGTACTCCTTCAGACTGTTCTCACCAGTAAAGCTCAAGTAACTTATGCATCTTTGCCCCAGGATCAATCTGATAATTATGATGCAGTTAAGAGCTTGATTCTTAAAACCTATGAGCTTGTTCCTGAAGCCTATAGAGTAAAATTTAGGACAACTTATAAGCAGGATAAGCAATCCCATGTTGAGTACGCAAAAATCAAAGAAGATCTGTTAGAGCAGTGGTTAAATTCTAAGAATGTAAATTCTGATTTTGATAAATTTAAGCAGATGATTTTGCTGGAGGACTTCAAAAGGTGTAATCAGTCAATTGGTCTAGTGTCCACCCTTGAGAGTTCCCAGAATTCTTTAACCGAGTTAACTGAACCAGATTTGAGGGGTAAATTAAATTCTCATGATGGAGCTCCTCTTTTGAGCAGTAACGTGGGTGACACTCTCAAGAGTTAATGTGCTAATTTCCTGTGTGATGGTTTTGTCAGTCCTCTGGACAGTAATAACAGGAAATCAGTTAAAATATGTCGTGATACAGGTGCTTGCCAATCCCTTATGCTGACCAGTGTTCTAGGCTCTAATGTTAATTCCTCTGATGAAACTGTAATCTTACAAGGTGTAGGGAATAATTACTTCTCTGTCCCTCTGTGCAGAGTGAATTTAGAGTCTGGTTTTGTTAATGGTTCCGTTATGGTTGGGTTGGTTGAGACACTCCCAATGTCAGGTGTAACTTTCTTACTTGGAAATGATATTGGTGGAAGTCAAGTGTGTCCAGCTCCTCAGTTGTCTAGTGAACCAGTGACTGCAACCCAGGATTGTGATATCCCTGATGTGTTCTCTGCATGTGCTGTCACTAGGGCTAAGTCTAAAGTTACTGGTGACTTAGAGGATAATGATGATGATGATGTTATCCTAGCTGACACTTTTCTTGCTAATTTGGACCACGCACCAGATGAGGCAGTACCCCGTAGTGTTGATAATTTGTCTTGTCAAGAGTTGGTTGAGTTGCAGGTTGCTGACCCTGAGTTGAAAGGTCTAGTTAACTCTGCTTGCAGTGAGGAAGAGTCAGCTGGTGCTTCTACTTGTTATTATATAAAGTCAGGAGTACTTATGAGGAAGTGGAGACCCCCAACAGCATCAGCCGACTGTGAATAGGAGGTTGTACATCAAGTTGTCATTCCTCGTGTTTGTAGGCAGGATATCATTAGAGTGGCTCATGATTCCAGTTTGGCAGGACACCTTGGAGTGAGGAAGACTGTGGCATGCATTTTGAAACACTTCTACTGGCCAGGTATCTTCAGGGATGTTTCCTGGTATTGTAAGTCTTGTCACACCTGTCAAGTTGTGGGGAAGTGTAATCAGACCAAAAAGGTTGCACCTCTAGTTCCCATTCCTCCTTTTGAGGCGCCATTCACCCATGTATTGGTGGATATTGTGGGCCCTCTTCCTAAGACTTCTTCAGGATTTTCTTATGTGTTGAACCTGATTGATATGGCTACTCGTTATCCTGAAGCCATTCCACTTAGAAATATCTCAGCAAAGAACGTGGTTAAGGAAATGCTAGGGTTCTTCACAAAGTTTGGTCTGCCCAAGGAGGTACAGTCAGACCGGGGAAGTAATTTCATGTCAAATGTTTTCAAGCAGTCTCTGAAAGAGTTGGGCATCACCCAGATCACGTCTTCAGCTTACCATCCCCAGACCCAAGGAGCATTGGAGAGATATCATCAAACACTCAAATCGATGCTCAAGAAATACTGTTTGGAACATCAGAAAGACTGGGATAAAGGTCTTCCATTCGTTGTATTTGCTGCAAGAGAATCTCCGAATGAATCACTGGGCTTCTCACCCTTTGAACTACTGTTTGGCCATGAAGTAAGAGGACCCCTTAAGCTACTCAAGGAATATTGGCTGTCGGAGGAAGATGACGTCAACCTGCTGGAGTATGTGATGAAGTTCAAAGAACGGCTGTCCACTGCTTTATAGCTGGCGAGAGAGAATTTAGGAGCTGCTCAGGAGAAGATGAAGACTTGGTATGATAAGAAGTCCAGGTTACACCACTTTCAGCCAGGAGATCAGGTTTTGATTCTGCTACCGGTGCATGGGCAACCTCTTCAAGCCAAGTTTAGTGGTCCTTATTTCGTGGAGAAGAAACTCAGTGATGTCAACTATGTCATCGCCACACCAGATCGTAGAAAGAACAAGCAACTTTGTCACATCAACATGCTGAAGTTATATCACAGGCGGGACGAAAATAACCCAGTCTGCACTGTAGCTGTTCCACCCAAGTCTGCAAGTGAAGTTCTCCCATGCAGCATGAGCCTGAGTGATAGTTTGGGGAAGAATCCTGATATCATGAATGATCTCCAGACTAAGCTTTCTCATCTAGCTCCCGAGGAAAGGCAGGAGTTTTCGGCATTACTGCAGGAGTACCCACAAGTGTTCCGTGCCACTCCAGGAAGAACGACTGTGTTGATGCATGATGTCGATGTTGGAGATGCAAAGCCAGTTAAACTGCCTCCTTACCGTGTGAACCCAGTGAAAGTTCCTCTCATCCAGAAGGAGCTTGGCTACCTGTTGGACCACAAGATGATTGAGCCCTGTCAGAGCGAGTGGAGTTCTCCTGTCACGCTAGTCCCTAAGCCAGGTGGGACACAGCGGCTTTGCATCGACTACAGACGTTAATCAGATAACCAAAACAGACACTTACCCTCTCCCTCACGTGGAAGATTGCATAGACAAGATCGGAAAGGCTAGGTACATAAGTAAGTTTGATTTGTTAAAGGGATACTGGCAAGTACCCATGACTGAACGTGCTAGGGAGATCTCATGTTTTGTAACACTAGGAAAGACTTTTGCATGTTCTGTAATGCCATATGGTATGAAGAATGCACCAGCCACTTTTCAGAAGCTCATGAATGTTGTAACAGAGGGTTTGGCAGGGTGTGTTGTTTATATTGATGATGTATTAATCTTCAGTGACAACTGGAAAGATCACCTATGCCATGTCAGTAAATTTCTTGAGCGTTTGGTTCAGGCTAATCTTGTACCTAATTTATCAAAGTGTGAGTTTGGTCAAGCTAAAGTTCAGTACCTTGAGTACGTAATTGGTGATGGACACGTTGTACCACCAGAAGCTAAGGTTCAGGTTATAAGTGATCTTCCCAGACCTAAAAGTAGGAAAGAGCTACAAAGATTTTTGGGAATGGTAGGTTATTACAGGAGATTTGTTCTTAACTTTTCAATTCTTGTATCACTACTTACAGACCTACTGAAAAAGGGAGTTAAATTTGTCTGGACCGATAACTGTGAATCCTCTTTCAGAAAACTTAAAGCTATCCTATTAAGTCAGCCAGTGCTCGCTACTCCAAATTTTGCTAAGCCTTTTACGATGGCTGTTGACGCAAGTGATACAGGAGCTGGGGCTGTTTTGCTGGAAGAGGATGATCAGGGTATTGAACATCCTGTATCTTATTACAGTAAGAAGTTCACTCCACCTCAAAAGAACTACTCAACTATTGAGAAAGAGCTTTTGGCCTTGATTTTGGGTTTACAGCATTTTTCATTTTATTTTTGTTCTGGTTTTGACCCCATAGTCATTTATACCGATCATGGCCCACTGAAATTCCTTAGTAAGTTTAAAGATAAAAATCAGAGATTGACAAGATGGAGTCTACTTCTTCAGGAGTATTCATTAGACATACAACATGTCAAGGGGAAAGAAAATGTTATTGCAGATTGCTTATCTAGACTTTAGACAGATTGTTTTAGAGTAATAAGAAATTTCCTTTGTAAATTTCTTTTTCTTTGTAGGGAGGTGTTACATAGCCTATGATTTCATCATCCTTTGTGTAATTCTAACGTACTGTATGCTGCATGTTTGATCACGATGCGCCTCGTGGCTTCCATAGTGACCAGGCTAGCGTGTTCTACCTCACTCCCCCCTCCTCCCTTATAGTAGAGTAAGTCGTTCTTTCTGTTGTTCAGAGTAGGAGTGTCAACTCTTTGTCCCCTCTGGCTTCATTTGCACATCCTTCTAGCAAGTTGTATCAAGCTCTGGCGGCCCCTATATAATGAGCTCAGTCTGCATTAATTGCCACTTAGATCTACTCCTCATTTTGTTCACATCTCTGTCCTTCCCTATACAGTTGTTATTATTGTGAGTGCTCAGGAAGTCTCCAACCATCTAGCAGCTGTGTAATTTGAGTAAAAGTGTTATTACATTTTTTTCTTGTACTGTATAGCATAAGGTGTTAATTCGTAGGCCTAGTGAGGTTTTTGTGATTCATGTGTTTTTATGTCAGTAATTTTTGATAATATTTTGTATCTGTAATAATATATCTTGCATTCACTGAGTATTATCCGGTTTTCTGATTTTATCAGGGCTGACTTAGATAAATTTACACTTGCTAATTTCGTGTTAATAGAGGGTATTGCAGTTAACCATATATTTAACCTGTTATATATATATATTGTTACGGAACAAAGAAAACTGTCCCGCAAAGTTCCAGGTTCAAAACAAAGAGGAATTAACATTAGAGCCTAGAACACTGGTCAGCATAAGGGATTGGCAAGCACCTGTATCACGATATATTTTAACTGATTTCCAGTTATTACTGTCCAGAGGACTGACAAAACCATCAGACAGGAAATTAGCACATGAACTCTTGAGAGTGTCACCCACGTTACTGCTCAAAAGAGGAGCTCCATCATGAGAATTTAAGTTACCCCTCAAAGCAGGTTCAGTTAACTCAGTTAAAGAATTATGGGAACTCTCAAGGGTGGACACTAGACCAATTGACTGAATATTTAAAGACTCCTTTTTGTTCACATCACGCTGTCTCCTGAAACATTTCTCCGTAGTATGACCAAGCTTACTACAATAAATACATTTACTTTTCTGAAATCTAGAGGTGAAGCTGGTATTTACTTCCTGAGAAACATCATCTTTATTCTCTTTCCTGTTACCTGTACTCTGAGTAGAGGCAACGTACTTACTCTCAGCTTTCCTTTTTTCTTTAGAATATCTCTTGTGAGTGAGAACATATTCATCAGCTAAAACTGCAGCATCAGACAAATTATCTATTCTTTCCTCATCAAGATATAGGCTTACATCTTTATTAATACACCTTTTGAAGTCCTCCAGTAAAATCATCTGCTTAAATTTGTCAAAATCAGAATCCACATTCTTAGAATTTAACCACTGCTCTAACAGATCTTCTTTGATTTTTGCATACTCAGCATGGGATTGCTTATCTTGCTTATAAGTTGTCCTAAATTTTACTCTATAGGCTTCAGGAACAAGCTCATAGGCCTTAAGAATCAAGCTCTTAACTACATCATAATTATCAGATTGATCCTGAGGCAAAGATGCATAAGTTACTTGGGCTTTACCGGTGAGAAGAGTTTGAAGGAGTACTGGCCAATACTTTTTGGGCCAATTAAAACCTGTAGCTACCCTCTCAAACAACTGAAAATACTTTGTTAAATCAGATTCATTAAAAGGAGGGACAAGTTTAACATTTTTAGCCACATCAAAATCATCAGAGCTAGATGATCCAGTTCCACCTTGTTTCATGCGATACTCATGGTCTGCCTGAATCCTAGCAAGTTCAACTTGTGCCTGAAACTCAGCCTCCTTAGCACGAGCCTGAAACTCAGCCTCCTTAGCATTTGCCTGAAACTCAGCCTCCTGAATACGAGCCTGAGACTCCGCCTCCTTAGCCTGAGACTCAGCCTCCTTAGCACGAGCCTGAAACTCAGCTTCCTTAACACGAGCCTCCTGCAGAGCTAGCTGTAACTTAGCTATTTCAATCTGCGTTTGCTCATTTGGAGGAGTTACATTAAACAAGCTTTCATTAATCATGTCAACAATTTGATCTTTAGAATGATGAGAGCGAACAGCAATTCCCAATTGTTGAGCAACAAGCTTAAGTTCATTCTTTGTTCTGTTTTCTACATCACACACTGTTTGCACATTTGACAAAAAATCTTTGGCTTCATCAAGCGTAGTAATAGTAGACATCATGAATAAATCACAGTCACAAAATATCAACCAATATCCTTATGATAATATCCTGAATATCCTGATAAGAGGTAGCCAAATTTATGTTACGGAACAGAGAAAACTGTCCCGCAAAGTTCCAGGTTCAAAACAAAAGAGTTAGGTAAAATTACAAGTTAAAGTTTAATGCTCACACTAACAACTAAACATTCAGGACTCATAAGGATAATGTAATGGCAAAAAACAGGTTAAATATATGGTTAACTGCAATAGCCTCTATTAACACGAAATTAGCAAGAGTAAATTTATCTAAGTCAGCCCTGATAAAATGAGAAAACTGGATAATACTCAGTGAATGCAAGATATATTATTACAGATACAAAATATTATCAAAAATGACTGACATAAAAACACATGAATCACAAAAACCTCACTAGGCCTACGAATTAACACCTTATGCTATACAGTACAAGAAAAAATGTAATAACACTTATACTCAAATTACACAGCTGCTAGATGGTTGGAAACTTCCTAAGCACTCACAATAATAACAACTGTACAGGGGAGGACAGAGATGTGAGCAAAATGAGGAGTAGATCTAAGTGGCAATAATGCAGAGACTGAGCTCATTATATAAGGGCCGGCAGAGCTTGATACAACTTGTAAGAGGGACGTGCAAATGAAGCCAGAGGGGACAAAGAGTTGACACTCCTACTCTGAACAACAGAAAGAACGACTTACTCTATTATAAGGGAGGAGGGGGGAGTGAGGTAGAACATGCTCGTGATCAAACATGTAGCATACAGTACGTTAGAATTACACAAAGGATGATGAAATCATAGGCTATGTAACAATATATATATATATATATATATATATATATATATATATATATATATATATATATATATATATATAAGTAATCCCTGTATTCTCTGGACTCCCACTATCCGGACTCCCCACTTACAGGACATTTTGGTCCCAGTACTTCGTAACCCCAAAATTGCCCATAAAATGCAAAAAATCTAAAAAATATCTGAATTTTTTCCCCCAGTAATTTGAACTCGGTGCGCGGCGTGGACCATCTGTGTTTTGGTGCGTAGTTTCGCTGACATCCGCTAGAGCGCCCCTGCATCCTCCCCTCTTCCTGCCTGTCATTCATTGTGATTGCATGCTCATTGCCATGGCCGCCCACGTGCTAGCTTTTGGGGTGGGGCCCTACCTCCTGCAGGCTCTGCTGTTCCTTTCCTGCCTCTTCTTTGTGTGTGTGATGATGGCCCCACCGCCCGAGAAGAGGAAATGAATGGTTCTGGCTCTGCAGCAGAAGTGGGAGATTTTGGACAAGGTGGACATGGGATGGTCGACCTCACGCATCCTCCGTGAATTCAACATGGTCTGCTCTACATTGCTTGATATCAAGAGATCCCGGGATAAACTCATGCAGTACACGGCTGACCTCTCATCGAAGAACAAATGCAATGTGGAGAGGAAGATGATGTTTACTCCCCGGTATGCAGAAATCGACCACACCATGCGGATTTGGTGTGATGGTGCATGGCATGGAGCTGAAGGCTGCTACTGAGAAGTTCACAAGGTTACACAACACCCCAGAATTCAAAGCATCTGAGGGTTGGCTCTTCGCTTTCAAGTTACGGCATGGCCTTACCAACCATAAGGCCCATGGCGATGCTCTGGAGGCCAACGAGGAGGGAGCAGAGGAATTTCGGCAGAAGGTGAAGGGCTTGATCGACAGGGAGGGCCTCACTCTTGGTCAAGCCTACAACACTGACGAAACTGGTCTATTCTATCACTGCCAACGAACACTAGTCGAGGAGATGGAGAAGCGTGAACCTGGCCACAAGCTTTGCAAGCAATGGTTATCTGCTTTGTGTTGTGCCAATGCTAACGCAATGCACTGGCTCAAGCCCGTTATTGTTGGCCGTGCAAAGCAGCCTCAGTGTTTTCGTGGGATGATGGATGTCCTTCTTGTCGTTTGGTACCATTCTTTAAAGGCTTGGTTCACAGCCAAGATCTTCAAAGATTGGTTTCTCCAGCACTTCGTCAAAGAGGTAATCCATTACCAGACGAAGAAACGGGGAATCCCATGCGACCAGGTAAAGGCCCTCCTTCTCTTGGACAATGCTCCTGTGCATCTGTCTGACAAGGCCTTGGTGACTGAGAATGGTTGCATTAGGTGCAAGTTTTTGCCACCTAATTTGACTTCTCTCATCCAACCAATGGATCAAGGAGTGATCGTGGCAATGAAGAGGCTGTACCATAGGAATTTCCTGGACAAGGTGATGGTTGTTCTTGAGGACGAGGATGAATGCAGGGAGGAACAGGACATGCGAGGCCAGTGGACTTTGGAAAACTTTCACCGCTACACCATCAAGTCTGCCATTTACAACTGGGCCAGTGCATGGAAGGAAGTCCCTGTCAAGAATCTGGAAAATGGTTGGTCTCATCTACTTCACAGAGCAAATCTGGTGCATGATTTTCTAGGTTTCGATGTGGATGACTTCCATGCAAGTTTTCGTGCGTATGGCGACGATGTTGGTGTGGACGAAGTGCGTGAGTGGTTGGATGACGACGAGGGTGATCCTGGGTATATGATCATGTATGATATCGAGATCGCATCTTCAGTTGGAGGTACAAGTACCCAGCTTGAAGATTCCTATGAGGAAAACGACGATGATGCGGGCTCCTCTCAGCGTGCCACTACTCACGCCATCCTCAAGCTGAATGCACTCCGGGAGCATGTCGAGTTCGTTCTTGATTACCTGGAATACCTGGACTGTGACAGGGAGATGGGGCCCTTGGGGCTTGTGGAGGAAGTGTGCACTTTCAGGCATCGCATCATTAATCGCCAAAATCGTCATTCCTTGCGTCAACCAACAATTGACAATTTTTTAAAACCCGTGACCCCCTCTGTGCCCTGCCCTGGCTCCACACCACTGCCTCCCCAAGACAGGCCTTCATCCTCCGAGCCACAGCCCGGCACATCAGGCATGGTGGAGTCGCCACGACGTGAGTTTGCACCTGTCTTCAGAGTTGTCTGCAGTGGGTAGTCCATCACCAAGTCCCAGCAACATGCCCCTGGGCCACCAGCATCAGCTACTCTTGGACTCCGACAGTGAATAAACATCAAGAACTCATCACTAGACCATACAGGAATTTACAGTATTGTGCAGTGAAAAGAAAAGTGTGCAGTGTTAAGAAATTAGAATTCTGAGTGCACAGTGCAGAAGGTACAATGAAGTGCGAGTAAGAACAGAGTGTGCAGTGTTAAGAAATTAGAATTCTGAGTGCAAAGACTTAAGTGCAGAGTGCAACACTGATTTCATTAAGGTACAATGGAGTGCAAGTAAGAACAGAGTGTGCAGTGTTAAGAAAACAGAATTCAGAAATCAAATGACTAAGTCCAGTGCAAGACTTGATTACTGCAGGTGCTTCAGGTACACCTTTTTACTGTCAGAGTCTGAGAGGAGGCGGGTTATTCATCGAGATGGCCAGGGACTTGTTGTAAGTACCCAGAATGTTTCATATGGTACTGTATTTTCCATACTTACCTTTAAAACCTCATTCTCTGGTACCTTTGCATTTATTTCACTCTTTTATGTCCCTTATTGATGTGAATAGGGTCTTAGGTGCTATGCATGTCCAGTAGGGAGTTATGTAGGTGTTTTTCTGAGTTAGGCTAGGTTAGGGTCCATAATTACCAGTCCAGGAGTCAGGGACTTGTTGTAAGTACACAGAAATTTAATTTTGTACTGTATTTTCCATACTTACCTCTAAAACCTATTCTCTGGTTCCTTTGCATTTATTTCACTCTTTTATGTCCCTTATTGGTGTGAATAGGGTCTTAAATAGGTGCTATGCATGTCCTGTAGGGAGTTATGTAGGTGTTTCTGGGTTAGGCTAGGTTAGGGTCCAAAAGTACCAGTCCAGGAGGCAGGGGCCCATTATCCAGACAGAACCACTTTCTGGACATGCCTTTGGCTCTATTACATCGGACAGGAGAGGGATTACTTATATATATATATATATATATATATATATATATATATATATATATATATATATATATATATATATATATATATATAATATAGCAGTAGCCGTGTGTGTGTGAGTGTGTGTGTGTGTGTGTGTGTGTGTGTATTTTGGGCAGCCGAAGCTACAAATTCAAATCGCACCAAAGTTGTCATAAAGATCGGAAAAAAAAATTGCTGATGTGAAAAAACTAGGTCCCATCACGATTGAAAAACTTTAACCGTATTTAATGAGCGATCACATTTTGACCCAAAAACTCTACTCCCGGCACCCGGCATAGGATCGTAGAATTTTTTGTCCATAGGTAGGACTAAGATATACTATAGGCCAAGCAGTAGCCGTGTGTCTCTGTGTGTATTTTGGATTTGCTTTCGAACATCTTGGGTTCCATTCCCGAAGCTGCAAGGAACACGATCAATTGGTTAGCTGCAAAAATCCAAGTGACAACGTTAGACTAGAACAGCACATAAACGGACCTTCATGGGACCTTCTTTCTCGCCTTGACGGCCGATAGTGACAACGTTACTCTAGAACAGCACATAAGCGCGAGAGCCCTCCGCTGGAGCAAGGTCGAGGGGCCCAAAGGGTCCACGAGCACTTGGATATATATATATATATATATATATATATATATATATATATATATATATATATATATATATATATATATATATATATATATATATATATATATATATATATATATATATATATATATATATATATATATATATATATATATATATATATGGCTGAGATTGTGGCGGATGGAAGGGTGCAAGGAATAAATGTGTTGGGAGAGTTGAATGATTCTTTGATCATGAAGAAGGAAGTGGAGAAGGCAGTAAAGGAGATGAAAACAGGGAAAGCTGCAGGTATGGATGGGTGTGCTGTGGAATGCCTGAAGGGTGGTGGAATGACTATTGTTGACTGGTTAGTAAGATTGTTGAATGTGTGCTTTGTGAAAGGTATGGTGCCAATTGACTGGGCAAGTGCTTGTGTGGTCCCGTTGTATAAAGGCAAGGGTGATAAGTATGAATGTACTAGCTTTAGGGGTATAAGTCTGTTGAGTGTTCTAGGTAAGGTGTATGGTAGAGTGTTAATTATGAGAGTTAGAGAGGGTACAGAGGGAGTGATTGGTGATGAGCAGTGTGGCTTTAGGAGAGGGAGGGGATTTTTTTTTTTTTTTTTTTTTTTTAATGTGTCCGACTCTGGGCATAGACTTCACAGCCTGCTCTCAAGGCCCAGTAGTCCTCCTACATACCATACACCTCTCTACATGTCACCACTTCGGCGCTAACACCCACCGTCCATATTGAATACATGCTAGGGCTGTCTCATACAGGACTGGTGTATTGGTATTAGCGGGGGTTCTTATACGACATGTCGGCGGGTCATCTGGTAGATCAGGAAAGTCTGCTTTTATGAAATTCAAATCCTTAAACTATTCCCTGCCCCAGCCGGGATTCGAACCTGGGTCCATCAGGACTGCAGGCCGCCTCTCTACCGATTCAGCCACCGCCTCCCCGTGGATCAGGTGTTTGCTGTGAGACAAGTGTGTGAAAAGTATTTAGCAAAAGGCAAGGATGTGTTTTGGGCATTTATGGATTTATGGATTTAGAGAAAGCGTATGATAGAATTGATAGGGAGGCTTTGTGAACTGTTTTAAGATTGTATGGACTTGATGGTAGGTTACTAAAAGGAGTGAAAAGTTTTTATGTAAATAGTAGAGCGTGTGTAAGAGTGGGAAATGCTGTGAGTGATTGGTTTCCCGTGGGAGTGGGGCTGCGACAGGGATGTGTGATGTCGCCTTGGTTGTTTAATGTTTACATGGATGGTGTTGTAAGGGAGGTGAATGCAAGAGTTTTAGGTGGAGGTCTGAGTCTGGTGAATGTTGATGGTGGAGAGTGGAATCTGAAGCAGCTGCTGTTTGCAGATGATACTGCACTGGTGGCTGATTCAGAGGAGAGATTGAGACGGTTGGTAGAGGAGTTTGGAAGGGTGTTTGAAAGGAGGAAATTGAAAGTAAATGAGAATAAGAGTAAAGTGATGAAGTGTACGAGGTTGGTAGATGGTAGGGGGATGAATATAGTTTTGAATGGCGAGTTGCTTGAGGAGGCAGAGTGTTTTAAATATCTAGGGTCACATGTTGCTGTGGATGGAAGAATAGATGCAGAAGTGAAGTTTAATATAAATGAAGTAGGAAAGGTGCTGGGAGGATTAAAAAAAGTGTTTAGATGTCGTTAGCTTAGAATGGATGTAAAGAGAAGGCTGTATGAGGGTGTTGTGGTACCGACTGCGTTATATGGGGCTGAAACATGGAATATGGGTGTAGCAGAGAGGAAAAGTTTGAATGTAACGGAGATGAGGTGTCTGAGGAGTATGTGTGGAGTGACGCGTATGGATCGAGTGTGAAATGATGAAGTGCGAAGGAGAACTGGAGTTGTTCGGGAGATGGCTGGTAGAGTTGAGCAGAGGGTGTTGCGATGGTTTGGGCATATGGAGAGAATGGATAATGAGCGATTGGTGAAAAAGATAACTAGATCTGATGTGAGAGGTGTAAGGCTGAAAGGAAGACCACGAATAGGATTGGTGGACAATGTGAAGAGAGCGCTGGATGTGAGAGGGATGTCTGTTGAGCAAGGAAGAGTGGCTGTGTGTGACAGAAATAAATGGAGAGAAATTGTGAATGAATAAGTGATGACGCAGCCCTGAGGGGATATTCTCCCGCATTTGGTCTGATCAGCTAGTCAGGTCATGTGCGGGTAAGGGGATGGGTCTGTTATGATGTGGCAGGGGTAAACCAGTTCTGCTGTCGGGCCCTGCTGCGGATGTCACTGATTGCATTGCGCAGTTGACCCTTGTGCGGTGTGGTGCGGTGAGGATCTCTCCGTTCTCCTCTTTGGGGCGAAGATGCGAATGTATGTGTTTGAATGAATGAGTAAATGGGGAGTGTGTCGTCCTGTCTCGGCTACCTCCCGTTCCTTGGGGGAAGCAGCCTAGGTATATATATATATATATATATATATATATATATATATATATATATATATATATATATATATGTGTGTGTGTGTGTGTGTGTGTGTGTGTGTGTGTGTAAAACCATTACTGCCAGGAATCGGTCCAATGTATGGTTGCCATTTCAGCCCAGTGTCAGAAAAAAAGTTTTATTTATATATCGGCCCAACACAAGTTTTACATCAACTGGTCCGATATAAACAGAATGTTATGGTCAGGAATCGGTCCAGTGCATGATTGCCGTTTTCCCTTAGTTCCATTACGTGCCATTGCTGGCACGTCATTTCTGTGTTTGCTGGGTACGTGTCGATTTATGTAAATATGTACTGCTGTATCAGACCAGTTCATAACCATTGCAGAACCATCTGTTTGCCAGCATTGGTTTTGTATCAGACCAGTAAAGGCAAAACTACATATCCGGTTTTCTTCTCTTTTTACAAGTTGAGAGATCACCTTTGAATTACTTTGAACTGAGCTGAACATCATTCATGTCTTTGCTGAATAGTGATACTCAGTACAATACAAGGTGATTTAAAATTGGTTTTACAGCTTGGAAAAAGTTTAGGATATGTCTGTTTATGTCTTGCGGCTATCAAATATTTGCACAGTATGATTTTTGGTTCTTTGTTAAAGCATGTCTGGTGTATACTGCACACATAATTCTACTGGACAGACTGCCAGACCTGTATAGGAGCCAGATAATTTGAAATAATAATAATAATAATAATAATAACAGGTTTAGCATAGGAAGGGGGAAAAAAGTACAAACTAAACAAAATCAGTATTTACTTTACCACAGTAATAACGAAGCATCTACATGGAGTTTTGCCAAGTCAATTTGCCCTGCCAATATCGGGAAGATAGATATCGGTGGTACTGCGGGCGGTGGAAGAAAAGTAGGAAAAATAAGGGGAAAATCCAGCGCAAATTCACTGTTTCAGATAATAATAATAATAATAATAATAACAATAATAATAATAATTAATCAATTGTTAATCAGAAAAATTATAAAACAATGCATATTTTTTTAATTTTCAAGTAAAAATAGAATATTTAAGATCATCGATCGACCAACCATTTTTTGTTTCAGTGTTCTCTATCTAATATTAAATTAACTTAAAAATTGTAAAATTTATATATAGGCAAACATGAAACAAACAGCTGGAAATGGCGTGATAAGGGTTTGACTATATATACGCAATTCAGGTATATAGCCTACTAGCATTAGCAACAATATTGTTTCAATTCTGGTTTGCCAGAAGTGGAATGGAGGAAAACTTTGTGTATTTAGCCAATGCAGGTCACATTCGATTAGCCGCAACCCAGCGGTACCGATACTAATCGGGAATGAGCTGATATTGGCCCAGTAACCCCATGTTATCTGGGCTATTAGACTTGTTCACGACAGTAGTCCTGTGTATATGTGTAGAGTGGTAAAGGATTGGTTAAATCAGCATCTGGAAATGGAAGTCCTCGATGGGCACTCAAAGGGTTGTGACCTAAACCCAATCGAGAATTTATGGGCCATTATGTGCAAGGACTGGGACTTGGGTAAAGAAATAAGTGTTCATGCTGTAGAACGTAAAGCCCTTGAGGTTTGGGAATCTGTGAGGAACCGTCCAAATATTTGTCATAATTTAGTGGCATCTTTAACCAGGAGAGTTGTTGAAGTTGTTCAAGCTCAAGGTGGCTGGACCTTGTACTGACATGTTTGGATCATCTGAATTCTTGAGACGTAATTTTCTTTGATTCCGTGTAAGGCAGCCTTCATAAAAAGAATACCAAATGTATTCTATATGTATATACTGTAGATTTACCAAAAGCCTGACATTATGTTCATGTCAGTATCACCCTTTTGTTTCCTCTGTGAGGGTTAATGGTATCAAGGGTTACCATAAATTAGTGTAATTATATTCGAATGTCTTTTTCTTAATACAATCCTATTACTGACTCCCTTCAACCTCTGTCTCTTCGCCGCACTGTTGCATCTTTATCTCTTTTCTTTCGCTACTACAATGGCCACTGCTTCTCTGAACTGTCTGCTTGCATACCTCCACCTCTACGATGGGAACGTAGCACCCGTCTAGCAACAAACTCTCATCCCTTTTCTGTCCAACTCTCTAATGCAAGAGTTAACAGTTACTTTCAATCCTTCATGTATGCAACAGGTCAACTCTGGAACTGTCTCCCTCTGTCTGTAGTTCCTACTTCCTATGATCCCCAGTCTTTCAAATGCAGTGTGTCCAGGCATCTTGATATTAACGGATCTTGAATTTGGCTCTTTTCTGTATTGCTTTTGCTTTTTTCTTGGAAGAAGCGGTTTGTGGGCTTCTGGCCTTTGGTTCCTTCTTCCTTGCATGAAAAGAAAAAAAAAATGTATGTAAGTAGTAATATTCCAATTCTGTATCATAAATGCACTAATTTTTTTGTGTGTGTGTCATTGATAGTGTTTGATTGATATAAATGTGTTTGTTTAACTCAAGTGTTCCAGTTTCCTGTAAATTAAAATTTGCCGCTATACAGGATTTCCTAACTTTATCCCGAGCACCTCTCCCGAAACTGAATGAAATAATCTGGCAGTTGTCTTAACTCTAGATAGGTGAAGTGGGGTATCAGAAACCCCAGTCCCCGAAATTTGATTTTTAAAAATATGAGCATAAGGTCTACAGATCTGTCCGTCTCATTACCTTCCTGCCTAGTGATGCTCTTTATGGGGATGATGGGGCCATAGCTGTATCTGGCTCTGATTTTGCTCTATAGAGCCATTGGGGTATGTTAAATCCCCAGATTACCTATAATGTAACCTAGTTGAGCCCTCCTGTGATTTTTATTTCAATTTGCTGTCTTTCTCCTTTTGTATACAGAAGGTCCCAACATCGGTCTACTGTAGACCACCCAAGGAATCATGATATTACTTTTCAGTTTTGCAAGATTTAAATTTAAAATTTGCATACCTAAAATTTAATAATTTTTGTATAAACTTTAAAAAAATACATATTTTTTTCAATTAAACTTTATTTTTTCTGGCCCTATTTAAAGGTAAGGGGTTGAATTATTTGTGTATTGAAGCATTTTGAAATATCTCAAACGGAAGTTTTTTTTTTTTTTTCAGACCCCCCGTTACCTAATATGAAGATTTCCTATCTAGGGTAGTCGTTCCTTAGCTGAAGAGACTCAGTATCAATGTGGTATACCTGTAAGTGTGGTATGAATTATAACCTTACTAAAGACAGAAAAGTGTGACCATATTACACACTGAGAAGTTTAGTATCCAGTGATAACCGACGACTAGCCTTTTGCAAAGAAACGAACGAATCACAGCTATGCAAAAGCTGATTTAAAAAATGTAATACAAGCTGATTTCCTTCTATGCTAAGAGGCATGAGAAACATCATAGTACTAACCATGATTCTCTAAACTGCCTTATAAATAATTATGTCTCCCGGAGTATATAGTTACCTGCATATCATCATGATCATACTTATTAATTTAATATAACCTTATTGGTGAATCATACTGAGATCATGGCAATATTGGTTACTTATCATCCCAGGGATCTGGACACTGAATCCCTCCCTCTGACCCTGTTTTCTGCCACCCCGCCACCTCGCATCCCCGTCCTCCAGAAGCACCGTTGTTCGAACCTCAGTTGGTAGAGATTCATGATGTGCCAGGGATCAGGACAGATCTTTTGACAGCCAGTGTACTATCGTGCACAAAAGTCTTGTCCACTACCCAGCCACAGTGAGGGTTCGAATAGCCTAAGTTTGAAGTACTGAAACAGCTGGGGGAAATGCTATGGTCGGCCAACAGATGTCGCCCTCTTTAGTGTGTGTGTGTGTGTGGGGGGGGGAGAATAGAGGAAGTGGGGGCTGGATGAGAGGCAGGTTGCGTGCGAGTGGAGCATTATCACGAACCCTATACACAATACTGATAACGTGAGAAATGTAACATAGATGGTTTATATAACTGATAAGGTTCAATTATATAAGTTGTAATGCGGTTTTACAAAAAGATAAAACGAGGCTCAAGCAGCATAATTAGTAAAGTCGTGTAGAACAATTATTACTGCACGTAGCAGTATCTCAGGTGTTAGAACAGTAGTATAGAAAACGTTATTTTCTGTGGAGATGTGTGACAAAGCTCCCTGCACCCCAGCGATTCACCTCCCCCGAATATTCCCTAAACCCTATGATGTCACTCGGACATTCATGCTTCTACAAGTGTGCGGAATATACGCGTTATGACGAGCATTCATATACAATATTTGGCATTGTCACTGACACTGATGACTGCAGTAAATTTAGGGAAAAAGCTATGAATTCTTGTAATTGGACTATCATGGACTCTGGGGTGCAAGACCCTTTGGTGGGTAGGATGGTTGGGGTTTGGGATTATGCATAGGAAGAAAAAGTTACAAACATGAATAAAGGCTAAGGAAAAAGAACCACCTGGCCTCAACCAGACTGCTACATGATATATATATATATATATATATATATATATATATATATATATAGCCTTAAATTCTCTAAAAAGTAGTTTATTTTTTACTTATTCCACCATAATTTCAAGCTACCTTCTTAACTACGTTTAGTCTTACAGTTGTTTCGATATGGTTACGAATTCATGGAGCAGGTGCAGTGCTCTGGGTGCGTATTGCCCCTCGGGTCACAATGATACTTTAGAGAATGAAGTAAAGTAAGGATAACAGTGAAATATGCAAGTATCAGAGTGAAGGGCCTTGGTCAGCTAGTTTTACTCACGGACCATGCCACAATTTTGTTATTCCTACGATGAGAATATATTAATATATATAAATATTCCACCCACCCTTTGCCTAATAAATAATTATAATAATATGCAATATTATATATATATATATATATATATATATATATATATATATATATATATATATATATATATATATATATATATCAAGAGCAGGAGCTCTTGATATTTCTAAAGCTTTCGACAGAGTATGGCACCATTCCCTGCTGTCCAAACTCCTTTGCTATGGACTAACGTCTTTTGTTCCTTCGATTTCTCCATATCTTAGTGACAGGAAAATAAGAGTGAATGTAGATGATGTATATTCGAATTTCCACTCAATTAACGCCGGCGTTCCGCAGGGGTCAGTTCTGGTGCCAACCCTCTTCCTGGTTCATATTAATGATCTCTTATCTGTCACCAACAATTCCATCCACTCATACGCAGATGACTCAACACTACATAGTTCATTCACACTCAGACACCCAATTACAAAGTCTAATATCTCTACCTCTCAACTCAGTACAGCCATCTCCATAAATCAAGACCTATCTACGATCAGTGAATGGGGACAAAAGAACCTTGTATCTTTCAATGCTAGTAAAACTAAATATATACAATTTACTAACAGACAGGTATTGCCAGAATCGTATATTGCCTTCAATGCTACAAATATTCCCATCTCCAAAAGTATTGATATTCTTGGCGTCTCACTTAACAATGCCCTCAGCTGGACCTCTCATGTTAGATCACTTGCTAAAACTGCCTCAAAGAAACTTGGATTTGTACAGAGTCCATAACTTCTTCGCTGATGAGCTGTTAGCTATAATTCATAAGAGTCATGTGTGCTCTCAGCTTGAATATTGCTCACCCTCGTGGAATGGTTGTGGAGAGGTTGCATTAAAACTAGACAAAATTCAGAACAAAGCTGTTAGAATTATTAACAACCCTACCATTACAAATAAACTACCTCCCCTGCAAGTAAGAAGGAATGTTGCCTCTCTTGCATTATTTTACAGATATTTTTTTGGCAAATGCTCAGACGAAGTTGCGTCCATGGTGCCACCTCTCCATGCCTTCCCCTGTGCTACACAGGCATCTGGTAGCGCTCATGACTGGAATGTCACTCAGCCATATTGCAGAACTTCTGCCTATCAGAATTCTTTCATTCCCCGAACTGCATCTCTCTGGAACTCGCTTCCTCAGAGTTGTTTCCCTCCAAATTTCAACCCAAAGCTGTTCAAGTCTAACTCTTACAGATATTGTATGAACAGAGGACACCAGTAATCTGGTGTATGGATTTTTTTTTTAATTCATTTATTTTTCCTTCCTCCGTTCTGTTATTAAAGTATATATATATATATATATATATATATATATATATATATATATATATATATATATATATATATATATATATATATATATATATATCAGTATACTTAGGTAAAAAAGAGTGGAGTAAAACGTTATCGGCATTGTAAAACAGTATTCAGAGTTAATCTGGGTGACTGTTCCAATTCTTCACAGTTCCAACCAATGCCCCTCATGATCTTGAAAGCCCGTATGTGTGTGTGTGTGTGTGTGTGTGTGTGTGATACAGAAGACCAAGGCTTTGCCCAACCTCTCCTTTCGTAAGGGAACGTGAGGTGGCCGTGACAGCATTATTCATGGTCTTGCATGGGTTCTCCTCAACCTATAACTGGAAGAGCCAGTGAAGACCCAGGAGTTAGATAACTCCTCATTACGTCTGCAGTGTTTAAACACCACACCACAATATGAAAGCTTCATATATTCTGAAGTGTGCTCAGTTACCGTAAATATTGTGTGTGGAACATCATGAGCATTTCAGTGATGGTAGCAAGTTGACCTACAGTATATAACTATATTGTGTTATAGGAAACACATTCCACGACGTGTCATACATATTGTTGTGGACCATACAAATTATAATTTGTGCTTGTTAAGTTACCATATTATCAATTTTCATGCGAGAGAAGACATCATTAAGGAAATGTATTTAAGACAACCCTGTAGGTAAGTTAATATATTTTACTCGTATTTACAAACAATAGCAAAATCCAAACAATACATCAATACATACATCTTAGTATTTGGTCCAGCCACCCATTGCATTCAGAATGCCATCAAGGCGATTAGGGATGGAGTCGACCAGCTTCAGGCACACCCCTGGCCGTCGACATATACTCTCCCACACTTCGTGAGCTTTGGCCTCTATTGCTGCACAGGTTCGCTGCTCCCCAATATCCCAGACATATTTCATCATGGCCCAAATATGTTCAATCGGATTAATATCACATCCCTGTGTTGGCTAGTCGATGACCTCAATTTCAGGGTGATCCTGGAGATAGTCCTTCACTGTGTTGCTGGTATGAATGGGACTGTTGTCCTGAACCAGCCTGATTGTGTGGGGGCAGGAACTGCCATAGCCCGGACTGTAGGAGTTACCACTTGCTCCAGGATGTCTACATACTGCTCACCAGTGAAATGGCCATTGATCTTGACCAGTTCACCTTGCCCATGTGCTCACATCCACCCCCAGCATGACACTGATACCCTGCCATTCACTGCGCGATGCTGAATGTGTGTCTCATGATAGCGTGTGTTGGGGGCCGCTAGCACTGCCTTGCTTCAGCTCCCACTGACCTGAACACCGTTTCATCAGTAAATATAATTGTTCTCCAGTATTCTTCAGTATGTGGAAGGTGTTCCAATGCAAAGCCGAGTCGACACTCTTTGTGAGTAGGTGTTAGCCATCCTTTGTGAGCTGGAATATGGCAGTCGATCCCCGCTTCATGAAGTCGACGTCTCGTAGTCATGTGATGGCAGTTCAGACCCAGATTTCTTGTATACTCCACTGATGTTCGCATTGGATATGCCGTTGCAGCTGCCACGATCATAGCGTCCATCCTTGCCGACGTTACTCATGGCCTCCCGCTTCGAGGTATTGTCTCCACCGAGCCCTCGTCCTCCCACCGGCGGATCCACCTCCTGATTGTCTTTGTGCTCCTCCCCACTTCGAAAGCAATGTTCGGCATACTTGTCCCAGCTCTCCACATCCCGACGATTTGGCCTCTCTCAGCAATCACCGCCGACGAATTTGCTCGTCCTGCAGGCATATCTGAAATGGTAGAGTACGGTAATATGTTGGGGTAACAGATGCAGGATTTTATATACCATAGTAAATGTATGGTATTAGTAACACTTAGGTAAATATTATTAATTTGACAACGTTTTGATAAATCATTTATGATCAACTGCCCAAGAAACCGTGCGTAATTCATATATTCATAGGAACTGCAAGTGGATTCCCCCCAACCTCCCCTCTCCCGCAACAATAAAGTGAACATTCGCCGATAAATCATCATGATCATCATCATCATCATCATCATCATCATCATCAAGATTCAGTTTAACCAAACCACTGACACCCATTTGAGTCTCTTCTAGGGCTGGCCCGAAGGATTAGTTAACATATATACATTTCTATAATTCTTGTATTGTTTGGAGGAGATTCCATTATTTCAAAAAGGTCAAAATTGAACTTTGGGAAAAAAATTTGGTGTCTCTGCTAATATAGGGTAAGTGAAGCACATTTTTCGCTACCGATTAATAACAGGGTATTCAGTGAGAATATGTTTGACTTATTTGTGTTCAGCAGTTGGAGCATATAGGTGGGGCGCCAATAGGGGAAGACATGAGTTGGCCATGCATCAATCGCGTATGCCCAATTCTTAGACAAGCCAAAATAGTTTCCCGATGTCCAGAGGATTGTTTTCATGATGATCAAGGAAAAAATTGATATGATCATTATTAGCGTATTACATACTTGTTGGTTCATTTTCCCAGGACATTTGCCAATTGTCAAATATTAATTTTTTATAAGCGGTTAGCCTCGCTATTAATAAAAATACATGGTTTTCCACTGCTTTACCTATATCTTTGACACTTTTCTGCTATAAGCTGTTCGTCCCAAGTTACATATAATTGTAATAGGTTACATTACGTTATGGTTCGTTATATCAAGACGTTTTTCTTCATGTTCATTGCGTTGTTCTGAATTCCATTTCTGCTCATAATACTACATTCCCCAACCCAAACCCCTAGGTTGCAACGGGGGGTGTAACAAAACCGAGCAAGGTAACGTGCGGCATATATGACCATCAAACGCAAAGCACATCAAACACCATATTTTTATAGCGAAATTAACTAAGGACCTCATATAAACGCTTTCATATAATTATAAAAGGGTCTCCCACTAATTACAGCAGTTATTTGTAGAGGTGAAAATAAATATGATTCTGAGTAGAATAATTATTCTATACATATATGGATATTTCGGATTACCTATAGCCGTGGGGTGGATTTTACAAATTGTGCGCGGCAACCATTACAAATGGCGGAGTCGAGGCGGGAGATACCGATAGCGATAGCGAAATATCGGAAAGGGGGAAGAAGGTATAGTAGTGAAAGAATGTGGGTGAAACGGAACAGACTTTTAGGACAGAAAGTGTGTCGCCTACAGCTCACTCCATGGTGTTGGGTGGTAGGTTGGGATGACGGGGTCGATAGGAGGGAGAAAAGGATGTGGAGAAAAGAAGGCGAATGGAAATGGAGGGGCCGTCCCGATTTGGCTGGGGTGCACCTAATCTTTAATGTTTTTGGAGGGCCCATTCATTACTTTTCTCTATAGGGTTACACCTGTTATTCTAGACAGAGGGAAACGGAATGGGACAGAGACGTGGTGGCAAGGATTTTTGGTTGGGGTAGGGAGGTGACCATATATTTTTTTTTTTTTTACATCTTAATTAGGCTCAAGTTACGTGGGGTTGACTTTCGTTGTAAAGGTTTTAACTCTACATACAAGGGGGTGGAGCCAAGTCGTCGTTTCTGTGAGTGTTCATTAAAGTAGTCCAATTCGTCGCCATGGGTAGAACAGGGGGAGAGGGGGTTGGGGAATACAGGGGAATGTAATTGAGGTCATCGACTAGCCAACACAGGGATGTGATATTAATCCGATTGAACATATTTGGGCCATGATGAAATATGTCTGGGATATTGGGGAGCAGCGAACCTGTGCAGCAATAGAGGCCAAAGCTCACGAAGTGTGGGAGAGTATATGTCGACGGCCAGGGGTGTGCCTGAAGCTGGTCGACTCCATCCCTAATCGCCTTGATGGCATTCTGAATGCAATGGGTGGCTGGACCAAATACTAAGATGTATGTATTGATGTATTGTTTGGATTTTGCTATTGTTTGTAAATACGAGTAAAATATATTAACTTACCTACAGGGTTGTCTTAAATACATTTCCTTAATGATGTCTTCTCTCGCATGAAAATTGATAATATGGTAACTTAACAAGCACAAATTATAATTTGTATGGTCCACAACAATATGTATGACACGTCGTGGAATGTGTTTCCTATAACACAATATAGTTATATACTGTAGGTCAACTTGCTACCATCATTGAAATGCTCATGATGTTCCACACACAATATTTACGGTAACTGAGCACACTTCAGAATATATGAAGCTTTCATATTGTGGTGTGGTGTTTAAACACTGGAGACGTAATGAGGAGTTATCTAACTCCTGGGTCTTCACTGGCTCTTCCAGTTATAGGTTGAGGAGAACCCATGCAAGACCATGAATAATGCTGTCACGGCCACCTCACGTTCCCTTACGAGAGGAGAGGTTGGGCAAAGCC
>NC_136970.1:27411588-27541588 GCF_032717465.1 Coenobita brevimanus | reverse complement strand
CTAGTTGACCTGACACTTGAACAGACCATCAATGCTGATGCCGCATCAAGACTGACTGGGATTACCTCGTTCACAAACAACTATAGTGCACGTCTGAGATGGATGATTACGAAGTCCACACGTGCATCCTTCATCCAGCAACTCCAGGATATAGTGGGGTTAGTTCATAAGGAGGATGCAGTGACTGAACTCAGCTATCATGCATATCTGAGATGGAGGATTATAAAGTCCACACATGCATCCTATATCCAGCAACTCAAGGATACGGTGGGGTTAGTTCATAACGAGGATGCAGTGGTTGAACAACAATCCAAGCGCATCAGGCGGGACAATATTGATTTGAAGAAGACTGCCAAGCATACTGAAGACACCTCCAACCCATTCTCTCTCAATGAAGAGCTGTAAGTGATGACATAAAAGACAGCCTCCTTTGTGTCCTCTCAACTAGCAGAACAGGACACAAACAGTTCACTGAAGCCCGCATCAATGATTCCAGCCAATTTGAAAGCAGCATAAAGAATATAAAGCTGAAAACTTTCGCCAATGTGGTTGGAACAAATTGCAGAATTCAAGACAAGAAAATAACCGGCCTGAAACGTACAAGAGATCTAATGGGTAGGCTCCTGGTCCTTGCTGTGAAGACGGAATGAATAATGAATGAATGAATAAATGAAAATGTGACATGGCGGTGCAACAGCAGAGGTCATATGCCGCCAAACACAAATATTAAAAGGAAATCAAAAAATAAATGAATAAATAAATCAATAAAATGATGCATAAAACAAAACGACAAAATCAAAGAAACAATCAAAACTAAAACGTGGTGGAAAGATTGAGGTTAAACGAGAACAGTATAAAACACAAACTAAAATATGGTAAAGTTCTACAGTTTGTGGAGAAGGCCGGAACTTAACACAAAGTAGAAGGTGCCTCCTCTCATAGCACAAGCCTCTTCCCCAAGTACCGAAGACAGAAGATAAGGTCCATTGTCGGCTCGGCACCCGGAAAGGTACTGCCGACGAAGGTCCTCAAGACTTGGGCATTCCAAAAGAAGATGCTGCACAGTCAAAGGGACTAGACAGTCATCACAATAGGGAGGGGGCGCCTTCTCCATTAAAAAATCATGAGTCAGCCTAGTGTGGGCAATCCGGAAACAGGCCAAAGCTGTTTCCCATTGTCGGGATAGTCCCACATTCCCTCCATCGCCCAGGTTCTGACGAATGCTGTGGAGTTTGTTCGCCCCTACTGTATCCCACCTTCTCTGCCAACAGAGACGGACAGCTTCTATAGTGCTTGTACATAAATCCTCAGATGGGACACAGTATTGGGGAGAGGAAGGGCGAGAGGCAGCGGTTCTCACCACAGAGTCAGCACGCTCATTGCCTACGACCCCCACATGAGCAGGAACCCAACACATGTGTACAGAAAATCCGCGTCTGTGTAATACGAAGAGCCACTCCAAGATAGACAGGACTAGAGGATGTGATGAGAAGCCACAAGACAAAGCTTGCAAGGCACTGGCTGAGTCACTAAAAATGGTGAAAGAAGCAGGGTGGAAACTAAAAATCAACTCAACTGCAACAAAAATAAGTGTAAGTTCAGCAGTAAAAACAGAGGCGGAAGAAGGAAGACTCCCACCATGGCTAAAATCATGGAAAACTACACCAAAGCCTGTCCCAGTGCGGGACTTGGAACCATCAGTATATACAGGGATTGAGCCACTGTGGGCAGAGGCGTGTTCAAAAAAATAAGACAGATCTACCTGTGTGGAAAGAGAGGCCTTCCTCTCAGGGAAGTAATCACATGGCTGTACTTCTGGGAGAAGCCAGGGAGCCACTCGGGGAACACGCACAGGGCAAACAGGAAAAGGCTGAACACCTAACGCCTCCATGGCAGCCCTCACTCTGTACCGAGACGGTTGTGGATAGCGAGGGTGGGTGTTATAAAAGGGGAAAAGAGCGACCTCGGAGACAGCCATACAACTTGGTGAGGAAGGTAGACGGTGAAGGCGGTGCCAACACTGCACCAGTAAGGACTGGCAATGGAGATTTAGTGGCGGTTCATTCGAGTCTACTAATATACTAGGAATTGGGGAAGACCGGAAAGCTCCAGTTGACAGACAGATCCCAGCATGATGGATTGAACTGAGAGGCTGCAGCCGTGCATCAGTAGCGAAGAGTATACCTCACACCCATAGTCCAATTTGCTCCGTACCAAGGCACGGTAAAGGTAGAGCAGGGTGGCTCTATCAGAGCCCCAAGACAGGTGAGATAGAGTCCGTAGGAGAGACAGGGCACGGTGGCAGGATAAACATAATGCACGGATGTGGGGAACCCACGTCAGTCGTCTGTCGAAAACAAGACCGAGAAACCTTGCTTCATCCACACATCGGACCCTGTGGCCATGTAACTTGAGATCTGGGTCGGGGTGGACACCTCTCAAGCAGGAGATATGTAAGGCCACTGTTTTTGTTGGGAGAAACAGAAACCATGCATTGTGGCCCAATGAGATACGTGGTCTAAGGTAAGCTGCATGCGACGTTCAGCCACGGGCATCCGGGAGGCAGCATACCATATGGCTAAATCATCGACATACAGTGAGGCAGACACCCCTTCTGGAATAGAGGAGAGAATACCATCTGATGCTATAGCAAAAAGGGTCGTGCTAAGGACACTTCCTTGAGCCACGCCTTCTTCCTGAGGGTACGAAGGAGACAGAGTGTCACCAATTCGAACCCTGACTGAACGGTCATGCAGAAAGTATAATATAAATAGGGGCAGCCCACCACGTAAACCTAAAGAGTAAAGCTGCTTGATGATACCAAACCGCCATGTAGTATCATATGTCCTTTCTAAGTCAAAGAAGATGCACACCAGATGCTGCTTCCTGGGAAAAGCATCACATGCTGCAGCTTCTAGGCGGACAAGTGCATCTGTCGTTGAACGATATTTGCGAAAACCAGACTGACATCGAGAGACAGTCATTCCTTTCAAGGAAATACATTAAGCGTGAATTGACCATCATTTCAAACAGTTTACACAAGCATGATGTAAGGGCAATTGGTTGATATTCTAGAGGACTGAATCCTGTCTTCCCTGGCTTCTGGAATGGCAGGACAACAGCTTCGCGCCAAGAGGTAGGAAGAGAAGAGTCTCTTCAGATTCTATTAAAAAGCTTGAGGAGAAAAGACAGTGCATCATCACCCAGGTGCCAAAGCATTGCATAGGGAATATCATCTGACCCTGGTGAGGTGTCATGACAAAGGGAAAGAGCAGATTGGAGTTCATGGGAAGAGAAAGCGAGGTTGTAAGACACCCCCCCTCCCGGAATGGAAGTTCAATACTTTAGCCTCTTCTACATCCCTGTGTCTGGCAAAATCTGGAGTGCTAGCATCTCTACAGCTGATCGCTGCAAAGGCAGAAGCAAGAATATCAGCCACAGCCGCAGGGTCACCAACAGGCTCACTATTTGACAGCAGCACAGGGGACCTGCATTGTGGGAATTTTCTTGAAATATTTTGTACCCTCTTCCACACCTAGACACTGGTGTCTTAGAGTTTACGGAAGACACATAAGCCATCCAAGAGTCTCGTCGGGCTTGTTTGAGGATCCGGCGTGCCCTAGCACGTGCCCTCCTGAATTCGACAAGATAATGCTCTGTTTTGTATCGACGATAATGTGAAAATGCTGTCTTTTTGGCATGTACAGCAATACTACAATCCTCATTCGACCATGGGACAGTGCAATAGTTATATGTGCCAGAGGTTCTTGGAACAGCGTGGAGGGCAGCAGAATGGATAATAGACGTAAAGAACGAAACAGCTTCATCTATATGTGGAAAGTCTTCTATGGAAACACCAATAGAGGTCAAGGAAGAAAAAAGGGACCAGTCCACCTTATCTAACCTCCACCTTGGGAGACGGGAACAAGGACTAGATATTGCTGCAGTAAGGAGGATAGGAAAATGATCACTCCCCTGCAGATCCGTCAGAACCTCCCAGGTGAAATCCAGGAGGCAGTCAGGAGAACAGACAGAGAGGTCAATTGCGGTAAATGTATTCGTCTGAGGATGAAAATGCATAAACTCGCCAGTATTCAGCAGGGAGAGATCCTCATCCTCCAATATGGATGCCAATAAATGTCCACGTTGGTTAATGAGACAGTCACCTCACAAAGGGTGGCGACCGTTAAAGTCCCCCAGGAGGAGAAAGGGCTTAGGTAATTGTCTGAGGAGGTCTTCAAGGTCTGCTTTACTAACTACTGCGCTGGGTGGTATATAAATGCAACAGACAGTATACCAGTGGAGGGCATACAACTGCACAGCAACACACTGGAGATCAGACTGAAGGTGAACCTGTTGATGAGGGACATTAGCCTTCACCAAAACAGCACCACCACCAACAGGATCCTGGGATGGAGCTAAGTAAAAAGCATCATACCCAGGTGGTGCATGAGGAGTGGCAAGCCCTACAAGAGTTTCCTGGAGACACATGCACAAAGGGGAATAAGCCAGGAGGGTCCGCAGCTCCTCCCAATTACCATGCAGCCTTCAACAATTCCATTGTAATATACTGGCTGAGAATGCCATAGTACCCACAGCGAAGGAAGAATCAGGTTGAGAGGCGAGACAACCTTGCCCCGGGCAAGCAACCAGATTTAGATTGCTGCTTAGAACTGCCCTTAGAAAGGGACTGCCTGGCGCCGTTATGGTGTACAGTGTGCCGCCCAGCTGAAGATAACCTGGACGACAAAGAAGAGGGCCGGACGATGGTTTTCTTCTTTGGCGGGGCAAGAGATGGTTTGGCAGGTGGACTGCAAACTGCCCAGGCCAGAATAAAGCAGGCAGTGCCACCACGAGAAGGAGCACAATCAGTAGTGCGTCCCACAGTACTGGAATCCTGAGAGGGCAAGGCCTCATGCGGCTGAGCAGGTGCACCAACTACCTGAGGACCACCACTATCTGGCGGTGGCTGGGTCATCAGCGAGACGCCATCCCCAGCCTGCACTTGCCCTGACCCCTGAGCATCCTGAGGAGGAGGAGTAGTGGGCTTCACTGCAGAGATCTTCGGTAGCAGCGCTTCGCTCTCTGAGCACTCCGAGGAGCCACGGCGACGCTTATCTTGCACAGGAAGGACATCGGAAGTTTTGGATGTGTCAAAGCAAGGTGTAGCATTGACATGGGTGTTTGTCACAGGAGGAACTGGAGGAGCTGGGATGGGGGAGGCACTCCCAGATGCTGGAAGCACCACCACAAAGGGGACACTCCCAGAGACAGGAGGCACCTCCCTGAAAGAAGCACAGCTGCTTCCAGGCTGCACTCCCTCGGTGGAACCCCCCAGCCGAGAAGGCCGGGAAGTAGAACCCTGAGAATTTGATGGGGCATTGTGTGATGGCAGGGGCATCTGCCGAGTAGCTTTATGGCGAGACAACACAGCAGCAAAGGTAACCCCAGGGTGAATGAACAACTCCCTTACCCTGGCCATTGCCTCAGAAAAGGAAATTCTCTCCTTCGTTCGGACAGAAATAATCTCATATTCATACTTATATACTTCGCAGTCCCTTGAGGAGGCTGCATGTGCTCCTCCACAGTTCAAACATTTAGAGAGTTGAGAACAATCATCAATACCATGAAAAACTCCACCACAATTTCCACAAACCTCGGGAAGGCCAGACGCTTCCAGCCTGCAAGAACGGCGAACATGACCAAATCTTTGACAATAATAGCGCCTTCTAGGTCGGGGAACACAAGGTTTAACCTTAAGCATCCACCATGCAGCGGTGATGATCTCTGGCAAAGGAAGACGATCAAATATCAAGATAAGAGTGGGCATGGGGGTTAAAATCCCATCAACTTTCTTCATTATTCTTTGTACTCCTACAACTCCCTGAGGAGCCAGCCCCTCTAAGAGTGAAGAATCAGAATATGAGACCAAGTCACGAGAATATACAACCCCTTGGGACTGACTTAGGACCAAGTGACGAGAGGCAGATACAGGATAACCAGTGACCATAGTTAGGGACTGGATGCGTGAACTTTCCTCTTCATTCTTGGCTTCTAGCAATAGAGAACCATCAACCTGCAAAGAGACCTTGGGGGTAAATCCACATGCTGTAACTAGACCACTGTGAATCTGAAAACAGTTCAGGTTCCGGAAGGAAGTACCATCATCCATCTTAAGGACTATATATTTTGTGTAAAAATGTTTCACAAAGACACCAGGTAAAAACTCAGTACAGGGAACATCTGAACTCGCAGTTTTGGCAGATGACCCGGAGGGTACAGGGTCGTCATCCAGAGAGAGACCAGTTGATGCCGACTTGTGTGGCTGGTCACCGACCACATGAGTGGATAAAGAACTGTTTAATATATCCATATATATGTTGGTGAATATGGATTGGCACCAGGAGCCAAGGGAAACCGCCTACCAGGGAGTGAGGGGACTGAGCGCGATCTGTTGGGAGCAGGGTATCTTGTCCCAAGAGGGTCTCCCAAAAAGGACACCCTGTGCTTTGAAAGTTTGCTCCCACCAGTGCAAAGACCCCCTTCCCCAACACCTCCCAGCCCAGACACCCAACCAACCAACTCAGGACAGCACCAAAGCGATCCCTCTAGAGAGAGGCACCGATGACCCATACGGGTAACCTAAGTTTCGGGCAGCACTTAGTTAGACCCCTCACCCACAACCCTACACGCATGGGAGACCCTGCCAGATGTCGCTACATCCACGGGCAGGCTTGTGGGATCACAGGAGCATGCAAGCCCTCCCACCATGACAAGGTGGCTGCCCCAGGGGGGGAGGGGGTGAAGACGGAGCTTGATCTGCAGCATGTATTCCAGGATCCATAGACATCTGCCCCACTGACGATGAGCACCCCAGACGAAGGTCTAGCAAAGACTGAGAAAAGTAAATGACTGAACCAATTGGAGAAGACGATCAAGAGAGATGATACGAATAGAACCAAGCCAGAAAGTATCGATTGCTGTATATTAGATGGACAGTTCTTTTTACACATTTTACCAGCAAACCTACCAACAACATATGGGGGATTAGCCAGAACAATTCTTATACAAGAGAAGAGAGAAACCCGTACTGTACACAGGAAAAATCATCCAATATATTGCCAATATGCCGGGAATCGAACCTGGGACTCTCAGGTGAGAGCCAGGCAGCATACCACTACACCACAACCAGGTAAAAGTTTACTCACATTGTCACAATCTTCCAACCAATGTCCCTCTGCCCCCACTGTGGGCCTGAAGAGGATGAGTTAACTCCCATGGTCGTGGTGTAGTGGTATGCTGTCTGGTTCTCACCTGAGAGTCCCGGATTCGATTCACGGCATATTGGTAATATACTGGATGATTTTTCCTGTGTATAGTACAGGTTTCTCTCTTCATTCTGACCTGCCGTAAGTGCTTGGAATAGATTAAAAGCATCTACTTGCCCGAGTGCCAGGGGGTTAACTCATCCTCCTCAGGCCCACAGTGGGGTCGGAAGGACATTGGTTGCAAGATTGTGACAATGTGAGTTAACTTTTACCTGGTCGTGGTGTAGTGGTATGCTGCCTGGCTCTCACCTGAGAGTCCGGGGTTCGATTCCAGGCATACTGGTAATGTAATGGATGAATTCTTATACATGCGTTTGAGTTGCTAGCTGGTACAATTCACCTGATATTTGATTATTATCCTAAATCATCATTCAAGGATGTTGAAAGGGAGAGGAGGGGGATAACAGAGAGGATATATCTTATCTCAAGGCCACAACAAAAGCAAATCCCAAGGAATATAAGTAAAGCTCTGAAGTCTAGGTCCTTCAAGAAACAGTTGCCTTCTTTCTTGCTGATGAATGGCAGGACCCTGCATATGTGCCAATTCTTGGAAGTCATCATCTATACCTTGATGTTCCAGGGGCATATTACCACTTTAGTACAAATGATGGGGGCATGAGACGAGAAGTTGTTGAGGATCTGACATCAAATGACAAGGATGCAGACACAAAACTTGTACCGGATACAAAAGCAGCAGTGACCCTGACCATCACATTCTCATAGGAGAATCAGATACAGGCACTGAAGTCATCCTCATCTACAACTCTGAAATGATCTGTGGGACCCTCTAGATGGATATTGGAACAACTGCGAGAAATAATAGGCATTTCATCAACACCACTGCCTTCGCACGAAACAAGGGCCATTCGTCTACAGATCACTTCCAGGGTTCTATGCCTTTACAGGTTCGACTATACATCAGCCGTTGTTTGTAAAGGAAAAACAAGGGTGTATAAGAAGTTGACCAAGTCTTTAGATGTGCAAGCTCGTTTTCTGAAAGGCCACAAGGCCAGCTGTCTGTTAATGGTCAAATGACTCCACTGAGATACACAACATCCATCTATGGGGCAGTTAACCCCTACACCACGGGCTTGTTTACCAATGACTTGCGTGTGCCGCGGGGTTATTTGGGCTCCGACAGACTCTCAAAAAATATTTGCCAAAAATCAGTTATTAGTCCTAGAATAATAAAATTACATATGCTTATGGCACATACCTTCAGCTTTCTCCTGGAATGATTGTTGAGCCTTCGCCTGTTACCGTAGGACTTGTGGAGACCTCTGAAGTAGGGTAACGAAGTCTCCACTTTACACTTCCCGACAACCCGTAATATGATTACCACAGCCAGATACAAAGACTATAAACACTATTCTACAATTTTCAAGTAGTTTGGGATCCATACTAAAAAAAAAAAACACTGTGAAAGCAATGGAAATTACGAGCGCGTCTGATCGTCGCACTGGCACTAGTTCGCTTTTGTTACTCTGTCATTTATTATTCATAAAACCCCTCACACTTTATATTTCTATTACTATATAACACATATATATATCTACAGTCTTTATCCATAAGTTTCCTTCAGTAGTATTAGTCTATTGTCACTGTAGGGATTCAATTTCTTTCAGTAAAATACGTAGCATTCACTTTCTCGTCCTGTATACTGGCATTGAGAGTGAATGTCACTTTCATCTTCACTCTCATAACTCATAGCATTCAGACATGCTAGAGTGAAACTTTCACTTTCATTACTCCTAGGGTATATACTCGTATTCTTATAATACTACTCATTTACATTTCTATTTACGTTCTCTATTTTATTTACGTTATTTACATTTCTATTTTATTTACACTGTGTTGTGCACGGTCACTTGAAATAACTTATAAAACTGTTTTCCATTGTTCACGTATATTTACATTCATTACTTTCACTTGCTGTTTACACATTATTTACACATTATTTACAATTCCACTTGCACTGTTTTACTCAATAGAAAGATCGTAGTCACTCTTTTATCAATTGTCAGCCCTTTACCTCTTTCCACACGAGGTTTAGTAGGGGGTAAAGGTCACAGGGCCATTTGCATGGGGGTGAAAAAAGGCCTTGAAGTCAGCAAGAAGAAACATACGTACTCTCGCTTCGGAAGATGAGAGTAAACTGATTACGGACGGCCAGCGTGGAGGCCTGCTTTAGGGGTTATTCAGAGTTACCAATATTGGTTCTTGAAACAGCTAAGTCTAGCACTGATATGATTGGCAGGAAATCTAGACAATACATTATAAATTTGGTAGTTCCAGGTGAATGTAAATATCACTTAGCCTTCTCCCTTCCCTCCTTACATGTATATTTATTACGAAAATAGATTAAAGGCCTACTTAGGAGATATATATTCAGAGCTACCAATGTTCGATCTTGAAACAGCTTTGTCTAGCACTGATATGATTGGCAGGAAATCTAGACAATACATTATAAATTAGGTAGTTCCAGGTGAATGTAAATATCACTTAGGCTTCTCCCTTCCCTCCTTACATGTATATTTATTACGAAAATAGATTATACGGCATATTTCAAGGGGAAAAAAACAGCGAAAATTAGCGAACGAGTGCACGTGAGGTGTTGTCAGGTGATAATTAGCCAATTACAGGTGTATGGCACTCTCACTTACCTTATTTCTTTCTTGTATATATTATTTGGTATAAGAATAGGACATAGGGCTTATTTCAATGGATGAAATCAGTGAAAAATTCCAGGGAAGATTTACTTAGCGTAGCACGGCCGGGCAGGCGAGAGGATAGGGTAATGGAGGGGGGGTAGGGAGGAGAGTCAAGAACGGGGAGAAATGGCTAAATTATCAACAATGGATGGGAGTACAGATGAGATTAGGAGTGCTGACTAGTGTTGGACATTGGCAGTACTGATAGATGATACAAGCCCCCACTTGGAAGCCCGGGTGAATTCAAAATAACACAGAATCACAAAAGCGACGCCCCACGGTATGATCCCTTGCTCCCAAGCATCACGAAAGTGACGCCCCGCGGTTAAGGGGTTAAGGACGGAGTGCCCCTTAAAGAGTACAGGTACCAATAGTTCGTCAGTTGCTATGACCCAAAGATGACGGGGAAGAATCCACTGGCCAGACTCAAGGGGACTAATGCAAGTTCACTTCCTCCACCTGAATCGAGATGAAGCTCCATATATTATGCCGTGCTGCATTAGTTGCAAAGATGTGGGCAGAAGCTGACCAGCCTACCCCGAATCAGGACCCTGATGTTAAAAATGGGAGGAATTTGGTTATTGGTGCTTATGAGTCAATCTGGTGTGAGGGCCCACAACTCCCAGATGCCGTGGTGCCAGAGGACAAATGACATGAGAAGGATGGCGATGAGTCAGATGAGGAGATGGCTGCATCATCATCTGATAAGGAGGAGTATAGTTCAGAGGAAGAAGGTTAAATCCAGCTAGACCAGTATGAACTTCACAAGAGTAAGTATGCGGAAAAAAAAAAAAAAAACATTATTTAGTAGGTTTAATCATCACTTAGTACTTGCACATGTAGAGATTAGTACTTTAATGGTTTGTTGTAACTATGTTGAGTATAATTCAAAGGGTGTCAAAACAAGGAAGTAGTGATTTAGATTTTGAAGTTTCAGTATTATTCATTATTGTCAGTGATATTGCAGTAATCTAATAGTTGCCGCTTGGATACCTGTTTTTTAGTTATTTCTGTATTTATATGATTGTGGAAAGAAATCATTTTCAGTGAACTGAAAATAAATAACCTTTCCCTAAAATTCCCCAGGCCTCTGTATGTTTAGACTCGGAATAGTATTTTTGGAGTCCTGAATTTTGGTACATGTTCTCCAAATTGTGCTTTAAATTATAGATTGGTATGGCCCGTGTAAGTGTGACATTTGACCCACTCAGAAATGGGTTAGTCCCCACAGATAACATATAAGAGTTGGTAATCTTTAACTGGCACATAGCAGCGGCTACTTTCCCCAAGTTTGGTTGGTGTACTTGATATATTGGTTAAATCTCATATTGGCACCACCTATATGCCACTCAGAAATCAACTTGTCCCAAAATGTGCCACTTAAGAGAGACAAATTGTGAAAATGTAACCTACTAAGAAACATTTGGCACTAATTTCGTTGATGTACTAAAAGTGTCATACAAACTGAATTTTTTGCAAACTTCTGGTAGCACCCCTTAGTTACTGCACCAAATATTGCACTTAAGAGTCCCTGTTTTGGGGCTCTCGGTCACATACTTACATTATCAGAACCCCAAAACTCTTGTATTCAAGATGTCAGTTAAACCTCTGCTAGCTCCCACAGTTAAGGCAGCACTGCATGTGTCAGTAGATGGCGGGTGCACTACCTACCAAAACTGTGTGTGTGTGAATATATTAGATCTGTTGGTAATACCCTGGGCCAAATAACTTATTTATATGGTTTATATTGCTATCCCCAAACGCATTTATTCAACTTGTACTACAAGGGGTTAATAAATGCTATCTCTAAACCCTCCGGTTCCAAAACCCCCCCGTGGGCAGCCACCTTGTCGTGGTGGGGGGGCTTGTGTGCCCCTGTGATCCCACAAGCCTGCCCATGGATGTAACGACATCTGGCAGGGTCTCCCATGCGGGTAGGGTTGTGGGTGAGGGGTCTGACTAAGCGCTGCCCGAAACGTTCGTTACCCGTAAGGGTCATCGGTGCTGCCCTCCAGAGGGATCGCCTCGGTGCTGTCCCGAGTTGGTTGGTTGGGTGTCTGGGCTGGGGGGTGTTGGGGAAGGGGGTCTTTGCACTGGTGGGAGCAAACTTTCGCATCACAGGGTGTCCTTTCGGGGACACCCTCTGGGGACGAGGCACCCCGCTCCCATCAGACCGCGCTCAGTCCCCTCACTCCCTGGTAGGCGGTTTCCCTTGGCTCCTGGTGCTAATTCATATTTACTAGAGTGTGTATGGATACACTGAACACTTCCTTAACCACTCGTGTGGTCGGTGACCAGCCACACGAGTCATCATCAAGTGGTCACTCTCTGGCCGACGACATTGTACCCTCCGGGTCGTCTGCCAAAACTGCGACTTTAGATGTTCCCTGCATCGAGTTGTTACCTGGTGTCTTTGTGAAACACTCCTACACAAAATATATAGTCCTGATAACGGATGGTGGTACTTCCTTCCGGAACCTGAACTATTTTAAGATTCACAGTGGTCTAGTTACAGCATGTGGATTTACCCCCAAGGTCTCTTTGCAGGGTGATGGTTCTCTATTGCTAGAAGCCAAGAATGAAGAGGAGAGTTCACGCATCCAGTCCCTAACTATGGTCGCTGATTAACCAGTATCTGCCTCTCGTCACTTGGTCCTAAATCAGTCCCGAGGGGTTGTGTATTCTCGTGACTTGATCTCATTTTCTGATTCTTCCCTCTTAGAGCGGCTGGCTTCTCAGGGTGTTGTAGGAATACAGAGCATTATGAAGATTGATGGGGTTTTAACCCCCACACCCACTCTTATCTTGACATTTGAACATCTTACCTTGCCGGAGGTTATCACTGCTGGGTGGTCGAAGCTAAAGGTTAAACCTTATGTTCCCCGACCTAGAAGATGCTATTATTGTCAAAGATTTGGTCACGTCCGCCGTTCTTGCAGGCAGGAAGCGTCTGGCCTTCCTGAGGTCTGTGGAAATTGTGGTGGAATTTCTCATGGTATAGATGATTGTTCTCAACCCTCTAAATGTTTGAACTGTGGAGGAGCACATGCAGCCTCCTCAAGGGATTGTGAAGTATACAAATATGAATACGAGATCATTTCTGTCCGAACGAAGGAGAAAATTTCCTTTTCTGAGGCAAAGGCCAGGGTAAGGGAGTGGTTCTTTCGCCCTGGGGTTACCTTTGCTGCTGCGTTGTCTCGCCATAAACCTACCCAGCAGGTGCCCCTGCCATCACACAATGCCCCATCAAATTCTCGGGGTTCTACTTCCCGGCCTTCTTGCCTGGGGAGTTCCACTGAGGAAGTGCAGCCTGGAAGCAGCTGTGCTTCCTCCAGGGACGTGCCTCCTGTCTCTGGGGGTGTCCCCTCTGCGGTGGTTCTTCCAGCATCTGGGAGTACCTCCCCCATCCCAGTTCCTCCGGTTCCTCCTGTGACAAACACCCGTGTCAATGTTACACTTTGCTTTGACACATCCAAAACTCCCGATGTCCTTCCTGTGCATCCTTGTCCTGACATATCCAAAAAAAACAGCGTCTCTCATACTTCTGTATCAACTGCTACTTCCGTACCGACTGCTGCTCCTGTACCATCTGCCCACTCTGCTACTGTTGCTCACTCTTCTTTACAGTGTGGCACTATAGTTTCTAATGCTTTAAGTTCTGGCGCAGAGATGGAGGTTGCATCTGCCAAACCTCAAACGAGTGAGGAGTGAGGAGTTTTTGGGTGACTCCCCTCCTTCTAAGGTTCAAATTTCTGTACCACATGAGGATTCTGAGGGGGCTCTTTGCTCGACAACCCAGGCAATGGTGGTGTCTAAGTCTGTGGATGTTCATGATGGCCCTTCTAGGATTCCCGTCCCTGCCTCTTCCTCAGGTGTGGTGGGGCCTGGGTCTTTAGATACTCACAGAGCTCAGTCGCTTGCTCCCTCTGATCCATCACCCAGTGGCCAACCTTTGGATGATTTGGTTGGGGGGAGTTTGGTTGGCCCCGAGGTGCCAGCTGAACCCTCACATGGGTGTCCGGACGGGGCACGTGGGTCTTCCAAGAAGGTCTCTGTGCTTCGGACTCATTCTGGCAATGGGCGGGACATGTCTCGGGGTAAGGGTACTTCCACCCATGGAAACTCTAAATCTTCATTGCCTTCTCGATTGGTGAGGCAGAGTTCCACGCCTAGGAAGAAGGGCTTTCACTCCCTTCCCAACGAGGTTGCTACATAGCTTTCTAAGTTCATAATATTTAATACTAATCACTATGGCTCAATCGGTACCAATCTGTCTTCAGTGGAACTGTAGAGGTGCCTTGGCAAATTGGGAGGAATTAGAGTTATTACTCTCTGCTCTGAACCCACTATGTGTGTGTCTTCAGGAGACAATGGTGGGGGACAGACAGTTCCCTTCCATTAGGGGGTATAAGGCCTTCCATGCATCTCCTCCTGGTGGTCACAGCGGTGGATGGTCAATTTTGTGCAGTTCTGATGTCCCCTTTATTTCCTTTGAGATTCAGTTCCCCTTTCAAGTTCTAGCCGTACAGATGCACGTTGGGAGGTGCTATACCATCTGTTGTCTGTACCTTCCACCTTCCGTTCCTGTTATACATGCTGATCTAGAAACCCTTATCAGCCAACTTCCACCCCCTTTCCTACTCCTTGGTGACCTTAATGGCCGCCATCCTTTGTGGGGTGACTCACTTTCAAATTCCCGGGGTGATCTTCTTGCCTCTTTGGTTGGGGATTTAGATTTGGTTGTCCTAAATGATGGAAGGCCGACCCATTTTCATGTTCAGACTGGCACGTATTCTGTCATTGACCTTACCATCTCCTCCTCTAACTGTGCCCTTGATTTTTCCTGGGAGGTTTTGGATGATCTGCATGGTAGTGACCATTATCCTGTAGTAGTCCAGCCTACTTGCTCTGTTCCTGTAGCCCGTCTGCCATGCAGGTGTCTGGACAGGGCTGATTGGTCTCTCTTTGAGGAACTATGTGTATTTGCCAACAGGGTTACTGATTTTTCAACTATCGATGATGCCGAATGTTATTTTACTAAGACCATTTTCTCAGCAGGGGTTCATTCTATCCCACGGACTTCTGGTGTTTTTTCCCGGGGACCTGTGCCATGGTGGAATGATGACTGCTCCATAGCAAAGGGAACTTACAAAGCAGCTGCTCGTCGGTATTTTGCCAATCGTAATGTTGATTTTCTAAAAATACAGTTTCGCAATGCATGTGCTCACTATAGATGGGTCATGAAGAATGCTCGCCGTAACTCGTGGAGGTCGTATGTTTCTACAATTACATCTTGAACTTCAATGTCTGTGGTGTGGAAAAAGGTGCGCAAGATTTCTGGTAGGTTCTCGCCCCCCTCCCCTCTGGTGTTTCGCCTTCATGGAGGCACCAGATGCATTAGCCTCTGCTTTTGCAGATCAGTTTTATGCTGTCTCCACAAAGGATCCTTATCAACCATTTGCCACCTTTCGTAGGAATCAGGAGAGGCTGGGTCTTGACTTTTGCTCTCGTGACGGAGCTGTATAATTTAGATTTCAGCCTCCGTGAGCTAAGTGCTGCCCTTTCTGAGTGTCGTGACACTGCTCCTGGGCCTGACGATATTCAATACGCTATGCTGCGTCATCTTCCGACTGATTCACTTCAGTTTTTATTGGACCTTTTTAACAGGGTTTGGAGTGAGGGCTCTATTCCGAGGAGTTGGAAGTTGGGTATTGTCCTCCCCATTCCCTAGCCTGGTAAAGACCATTCCCAAGTCTTCAACTATCGCCCTATCACTTTAACATCATGTGTGTGCAAGCTGTTCGAAAAGATGGTCAGTGTCAGGCTTATGTGGTTTCTGGAGAAGGGTTGCTTTCTCTCTCCATCGCAGAGTGGTTCCCGTAAGTTACGGTGCACTTCAGACAACCTTATCAGGCTTGAGGCGTCAATCTGTGAAGCTTTTGCCTCCAAGCAACATCTTGTGGCTGTGTTTTTTGACATTGAGAAGGCTTATGACACTGCCTGGCACCATGGCATCCTCCAACAACTTCATGCCTTTGGTTTACGTGGTCGCCTGCCTGTGTTGCTTGGAGACTTCTTGACTGATCGTGTATTTTGGGTCCATGTGGGTTCTACCCTCTCTGCGCCACTGTGCCAGAAGGAAGGTGTCCCGCAGGGGAGTGTCTTAAGTGTTTCCCTGTTTGCAGTGGCCATCAGTGGTATCATTGACACTGTGCCTGCTGGGGTATCCTCATCCCTTTATGTGGATGACTTAGGTATGTGGTTTTCTGGCTCCCACATCTCTGCTATTGAGCGGCGGATGCAACTTGCCTTGGACAAGATTTCTGCCTGGGCCACTTCCAAGGGTTTTCGATTTTCCCATTCAAAGACTGTGGCTATGCACTTTTGTAGGATGAGAGGGGTACACCCGGACCCTGATCTCCAGGTTTGTGGCAGGAGACTCCGTTGTGTGACAGAGACTAAATTCTTGGGCCTGACTTCTGATTGTCGTTTGACATGGGTCTCACACTTGGCAAATCTGAAAACATCATGTATGAAGGCTCTCAGTCTATTGAGGGTTCTGTCCCATACCTCTTGGGGTGCTGATCGAAGGACACTCTTGCATTTGTTTCAGGTATTTGTAACCTCTAAGCTGTCATATGGCTGTGAGGTATATTCCTCTGCCACAGAATCAAGACTAGAAACTCTAGATGCTGTCTATCATACTGGTCTTCGCCTTGCAACTGGGGCTTTTCGGTCCTCTCCAATTCCCAGCTTATTGGTGGAAGCTGTTGTGCCTCTCTTAGATCTACTGCGTCAGTTTGTTGCAGTATGGTGCTGGCTCCGGATTCATCGTCTTTTAGGCTCACTTGTCTGTGAGGGTGTGACGAAACTGTCTTGTCTTTTGTGTTATAGTAGACACCCTTGCATGCCTCGTCCATTTGGCTATAGGGTTCAGGATATAATGGAGGGGTTTGGTTTGTCGGCAGTACTTGTCAGTCCTGTTTGGATCCCGAGGGTTGCACCTTGGATATTGCCCAAGGTAACTTTCTGCAGGCCTATTGCAGGTTCAAAGGATTTTGTCGCTCCTCAGTGTCTTTTAAGGTTATTTTTAGAACATTCTTCTAGTCATGGTGGTTCTGTGCCTGTGTATACTGATGGCTCTAAATCCGCATCAGGTGTTGGTTTTGGAGTGGTACTTCTCAATTTTAGCTGTGGAGGTAGTCTTCCTTTGGTTGCCTCAATTTTTACTGCGGAGTTGTCAGCCAACATTTTAGCCTTGAAGCTGGTGTTTGTTTATCTTGACAATTATTTTACTATTTTTAGCGACTCTCAAGGGGCACTTTTGGCCCTGGACTCTTTTAACTCTTCCCATCCCTTAGTTTTAGCTATTTTGGAGTGGCTGTTCCTCATTCGTCATCGGGGGAAGAGAGTAGATTTTTGCTGGGTTCCCGCACATGTTGGTGTGGTGGGCAGTGAGATGGCGGATGCATTGGCCAAGGCTGCGGCTACTCAACAGCCCCCAACAGAATATCTGCTTCCTGCATCTGATCTAACACCTTACTTGCGGGACAGAATTCATGTGTGTTGGCAGAGACGCTGGGATGGTGTTGCTCATAATAAGCTAAAAGAGGTCTTCCAGAGAGTGGTTGTGCCAAGGGTTCTCCCTTCCATGCCTCGGCGATTGGAGGTAGCTCTTTCTAGGCTTCGCATTGGGCACTCTCGGCTTACACATGGGTTCCTGATGAGTGGTGAGACTCAACCGTACTGTGATGATTGCTTTGTTCTTCTTACTGTCCGTCATTTGCTGGTCGAGTGTCCAAGTTTGGGGGACCTGCGTCGGAGATTCCTCCATAGGCATACAGGGGTAGATGGTGCCTACTGTCTCTCCTCGATGCTTGGGGGAGCCCATAGTGTTTTTACTGATGTTTTTGGTTTTCTTCAGGAGGCGGGCCTCCTTCCACTTTTATAAGAAATTGTTTTCTCTTTTAACTATTCTTTTATTATTTTCAGTGTATGATTTCTAGAAAAAGTTTTTAACTATGCACAATTTATTTGCCATGTGTTTTAGCTTGTTGTCCGGCGGCATATGACCTTAGCAATTGTGGCGCCAGTTTCTACTACAATCAATCAATCAATCAATCAATCCAGTTCCAAAAGACTCATGTATGGCGAACAAAACTAGCTCCAAGAAGAGAATATTAATGACAATCTGGAAGAGAGAGTGAAGTCAGCAGACTATCAGAACTGAACCCTCCACTCCGCTGAGGCTATGTATTTTACCTTATTTTGCTTCCTTCAGACAATTTTATTTAGCTCTTGGACTGGAGGGTTCAATGAAGGCAATATCTTACATACCCGTTTGAAAAGCCACTGTCCAAGTCAATAAAATTGTCTGTAAAAAAGAAAATGTAAGAGCAACACGCACCTACCAATTGGTATGAGCACCGAAAATTTTACTCTGTAACCTTGACCATGAACCGACTGGTCTCAAAATAAAATTTTTTCATTGTTGCCTGACCCTTAACCCTTCCACCAAATTTCTTCCAAATTAGCTCATAAGTTGTTTCAGTTGAACGTGTTCTCTAACCTTGATGTTTCCGTGTGGCCTTGACTTTTGACCCAATCAAAATCGAATCCCTTTATGTATACCTTACATTGAAGCCTTTCATAGAGTTTGGTCTATATCAGACAAAAACTGTTTATGCTGACTTTGTGGCCTTTGAACTATTGTACTCAAAGCCAACAGGCCAGCCCCACTGAATGATCCCCAGTCCTACCACGAAATTTGGTCGAAATCAAATCAGAACTGTGTTAATTTGTTTACATACAACTATCTGAGTCAAAGTTTGAACTTCCCATTTGATCTTGACCTTTAACTTTTTGTATTCATAAACATTAGGTCGGTCTCTTGGGTGATCATCAGATTTTTTGCCAAATTTGTGTCGAATTAGACCTAAGCTGTTTTAGTTATTTTGTTCACACTCAGACTCATAAGTTTAAATTTAACTTTGCCCTGTGACTCTGACTTTTGACAGATTGTTCTAAAACTCAAAGCCCTTTATTGCTGTCTTACTCTCAACGGTTCAATTACGTGGTCTAAACTGGGCATCAACTTAAAATTTGGTCTGGCGAGGTGAAAGTTAGACCAGGCCCTGAGACCTTGACACCCAACCTATTGCCAAACAAAAAATGATTAATCTTTTGAATGACTGTTGGTTAAAATTTTTGACTGTTTTGATTTTTTTTTTCAAACAGGCTGACAATAAGACACACACACACACACACACACACACACACACACACACACACACACACACACACACACACACACACACACACACACACACACACACACACACACACACACACACACACACACACAAACATACTCATTTCATGAGTGTGGGTGTCAAAAGTCACTAGATTTTGGAGATTAAATAAACGTAACAGTTATATGACAGAATGTTTCACAGGTCTTGGACCTGGATTCAGAGCAGTTGCCTTTAACATACGCGTTTTTTATAACGTGTTTATAACTAAGCATGTTATGGTTTAAATCGTTTGTCAAGAAGGTATAACTTTGACTCAGTTCCTGCTAATACCAGACGCCTTTGTTCATCATATGAACAATCTTTAATATTAAGGAGGTCATTGAAAACAAGCAAGAACCGCTCCAGCTCGATCATTTTCTCCTGAGCTGATTAAAGATGTATGGAGGCAACAAGAGTAATACAGTAATGTGAATCGTCAACTCTTTGTGAATATAAAGTCCGACAATTTTCACAAATGGTCGAGTGTTCCTTCCTACCTTTCTATACTCACACTGTTGTCGCCTAACATTCCCAGGCAGTTATCATGCACTCTTTGCTCAGTATAATTATCTGATGTTAAACTACAATGCTGTTGTTGACCCCTACCAGATGTATAACGGTGACAGTATTGACACTGAGGCTTCTGTGACTAGCCATCATCTGGAAAAAATCAGCTCGTCTTAGTTGGAATAACATACAAGGTAAGACGTGACCATGGTGATTTTAATATAGTAACATGAGCCACTACTTTGCTATTGAACATATAATCAAATTCACTTAAAAAAATAGCCGACCTCCCCCCCCATGTCGTATACTCCGATAAGGATAGCTTAAGTAAACCAATTTACTTACAACAAAAACAAATTAAGTAGTTTCTTACCTGTATCATCCTAATTGGAGGGTTTATTCTGTTGTTTTGGTCCTGGGGGAGAAGAGAAGACGGACGGAGTAGGGAAGGAGATGGAAGGGACGTAAGTGCAGGGTAGAAGCAATGGAGAGGTAAGAGAAGGGGAGGGTGATACAAAGAGGAGGAAAAGTGAGGTGAGGGTGAGGGAAAGGTGTAATATTTAGGCTAGTGTAGGAGAAGTGAGACGCAGGGAAAGAAGGATAATGGGAGAAGTTGAGGGGGAAGGGAAGGGGGCAGGAAGGACTGGGACGGACAATGAAGAGGGACGGGGAGGGAAGGGTAAGCGAGAGGAGGAGTAAGAGTAATGAAGAAGGGAGGGAAAGGGATAATGGAGGGTTAGGTAAATCAGGGGAGAAACAATGTGTTGTTAGTGCAAAAGTAGAGGAGGGATCGACTGATAAGAAGGAAGCAATTGTGTTAATTTATTATATGCATCAGTCTAACAGGATGTCGTATTCAACTGTGTGTGTAGGGGCGGGGATATTGCGATGATAGTGTAGCTTGTGGAAATGGGAAACAAAGGAAGCTGAGGGAAGATGTGAGGAAGAGAGGAGGTGAAAGGGTGTGATAATTAAAGGAATGAGACGAAATTATTGGAAGGGGGAAGGTAAATGGAACGAGAATGGAAAGAAAGGTGAAGGGATGGGGATAGGCCATGGAGGGCGGTGAAGGAAAGTGGGGTGAGGGGAATGGAAGGTATAATGGAGAGGATAGAGAATGGTAGAGAAGATGGAAAGGTATGGTATTACTGTAAGAAACGGGAAAGGGAGGGGGAAATAACAGTGGAGAGGGAGAGGAGAAAAGGGAAAAGATGCTAAGGAGAAAAGAAGAGAGGGGAGGGCGAACTGAAGAAATAGGAGGAAAGCAAACAACTGGAGGAGGGAAGACGGGAGGGAGAGGATATGAAGGAGGTTACGGGAGGTGAGACAAGGAAATAATATGATGAAGAAGGGAATAGTAACAGAGATAAGAGACGACAGAAAAGCAGAAAAGAGATGGGAGGTGGGGAACCAGGAGAGAGATGATAAATGGGATAAGGGAGAAGAGGATTAATGGAAGAGAAGAGGGTTGCTTATCACTTGTGCTGGAACTGCTCAGACGATGTTAGTGTTTGGATTAGGGAAGCAAAGGTGAGATGGAAGACCATGGAGAATGAGTAAAGAGAATGGAAGGCGGAAATGATTAAAGGGCTAATGGAAATGTGAGGGAAGGAGGAGGAATGGGGATCTGAGGTTAGTGGAATTGTAATATAGGGAAGAGAAGTGGGATGGATAGAAATAAGAAGGAAGAGAAAGGGAGGTGAAGTGAAGTGAAGAGAGGGGAGATAAAGAGAGGAAGAGGGAGTGGAACCGACATTGGAAAAGATGAGGGGAAGGATGGAAACATTAATGAGGAGGAGAAGGTACGGGGGCAAGAAAGGATAGAGAAAACTGACGGAGGAGGAGGGGGGTTGGGGAAATTTGATACGGATCAGATATAATTTGTTTACATCGACAAATTACCAAAATCAAGAGCAGCTTGGCCCATACTGCTCAAGTAACTCAAACCATACTGCATTGGTAGCATTTACAGTAAATAACTCACAAAGTCAAAAGCAGCTTTATGATGAAATGGTTTTATTTTTAGCCATAGTCATCAGAGGCAATCAAATATAGTTATCATGATCAGGGTTCCTGTGTATAGTAGAAAAAAAATTTGTTACACTTACTCAAAACTGTGATAACGACAAGCTTATGACATTAATACTTACGTGCAGCTAAACGACAATCACTGAAGCCTGAGTGAATATAGAGGCATAAACATTGGCTCTATGAATAGTCATGGTTGTATAGAAAGTAAGCTCCTTAAACTGGGTATACGGAAGAATTTCTGAGCAACAAAGAACTTCCATTTCTGAAGATTTTGAGTTTGTCGTGATTAGGACGATACTCAAGTGTCTTTCTATCGTGGCTGCCAGAATGAACTGCGTGAGACATTTCCCAGTGGCACCCTTTTTACATTTTTTTTTTCCAGATTTTTGATAATCCTTTTTTTTTTTTTTTCGCCGTGAAGCTGTTGTCTTTGCATTACGCACCTCAAAGGCCGACGGAGGAGCATGGCACAAATAAACAAGAATCACAGGGGAGGGGGATCACGCTCCTAATCATCACTTTACGGATAAGTGTCCACTGTATAATCTACACTAAGAAATCAAAGCCATATCTGTCCCCTATTACTATTTCTGGATTTTTTTTTTTGTGAGGTGGTCTGACCCCCTAAAAATCATGACTGGAAAATTGTATACCGTGAAAGACCATTGGAGAAACCACACGAAATCATCCTTAATTTTCATTAACATACTTCATCTATACTGATCGTTTTCTTTTTCTGTTATTTTTGGTGTGTGTGTGTGTGGGGGGGGACGGACGGCTTACCCCCAAGAACGTTTGGGGGGGGGGTCACGTTCTCCCAATATTGCATTTCGGATGACAGACCATTGCACAGTTACCCTAAGATGCCAAGGCCAAGTGTGGCCTCATTTTATAATTTTTGAGGACTTGATTTTTTTTGAGAGAGGGCTAGCCTCCTAAAACTAATGGTCTGAGAATTGTATGTAGAGGAAGATCTTCGGAGTAAGCAGACAGGTTCAAATGAAAAATTTTGTTCAAAACCAAATACCCTATGAGGAGTTCACACACACACACACACACACACACACACACACACACACACACACACACACACACACACACACACACACACACCAGCGTAAATGAGTGTTCCCAAATCAACATGAGTTCGGAACTTTGTGTAAATGTCAGTTTCACCAATTTGGTCGCATGTTTCCACAGCCAACTAGACCTGGACAGCTTTTTTGGAGAAGTGGTCGATGGTTAAAGTTGAGTACCGGCATGTCTGGTCTTCAAACAGAAAGTCCCATTATTATCACAAACGTACTAGAGTCGGAAAAGCAAAGTGACTAATATTTTTAAAGATCTCGTTAGCAGTACTAATGTAAGTGCTACTTTCACTACTAACATCACTATCAAAACCATCATTGCCACTGACATCACAACTACTGTCATTACAACTAGAGTCATTATCACCAAAATCAGTACTACTGATGCCATCACTAATACTGTAGTCACTACGACTACTAATCTCTTCACTATCAATATTGTCACTATCACTTTAAGAACTACTTGACAGTGCTGCCTCCTTCTTCATTCACCTTTATCATTCTTTTCCTGTGTCTGCCATCCTCTCTTCCTCTTTCCCCAAACTTCTTTTTCATTTTTATTGCTCCTTTTTCTACTTCAGGTGGTTCTGTACTGAGTAACAAGCCTAACTGTTGCCTGTAGGCCGGGAAACCATTTACATCACTAGATGGTAGCCAGCGAGACGCAAAACTTTCCCCACTCTCTCCGCGCCCCGCAGTGGCAAGGCTCCATCTACCGACAGGGAGCATCGGTTCACAACACGGGACGGCTGTGCAGGGGTGGTTGTTTGCCTGCGGATAATAGGACTGCCCGGCCCGACAGGCCGGGTTTACTCAAGAACAACAGCACCTGCCATCACTTCTGTTATTACCACCTATTATATCACTGTTATGACAGCTTCTAACATCCTTATCGCTGCCATTAAACTTTAAGCACAGTTAACTCAGTAATAACATCAATTACAGAGATATTACCATGTGTTATGGCATTAATACATTTTATGCATTATAGTAGTACGGTATTATGGTAGTAGTTAAATGGCAATAACACTGCAGTACATTTAAAACTGCAGTATCGTATTATAGTATTAACGTTGGTTATACATTATACAGTGATTATCCATGATGCATTTATAATAAATTATGAATTTTACAGAAGGTAAACAAAATCAGGTTCAGGTGTATGCTTAGATTCATTAAGCATTATCACGCATCACATTTGTTCATAAAGCATCTGTTCCAGCTAGGATTAATATTTATCAACTATGGTAATAATATTGTGAAGACTTTCCCTTACTCTTATATTTTCAGCCAAACCCTGCGAATTTACTAATAACGCATTTAGTTTATTATTACTATTATTATTATTATTATTATTAGTATTACTGGAGAAGGCTTATGAGAAGGTCTATAATGTGTTTATGGCATTCACGGATCAGGAAAAAGCATACGACAACGTAGACAGAGAAGGATTGTGGAAGGTTTTGCGCATGCACGGTGTAGATGGTAAGCAGTTCGGTGCCGTCAGGAGTTTTTATGACCGTAGCGATGCATGTGTAAGGGTAAATAAGCATCTAAGTGAATGGTTCACGATCGGTGTGGGCGTGTGACAAGGTTGTGTAATGTCCCCATGGTTGTTCAATATATTTATGGATGGGATGATGAGAGAAGTAAAACACGAGTAATGGAGAGAGGGATGGTGTTGGTAATGAATGATGATGGCTGGAATGTCTCAAGTTTGTTACATGCTGATAATGCAATACTACTTGCAAATACCTGACAAGAACTTGGTAGACTAGTGCAGAGTTTTGCTGATGTCTGTGAGCATCGTGCCTTCAGAGTAAATGCAGAAAAGAGTGATGTGATAGTTACTGAGAGAGAAGGTGAATCCCAGTGTGTTACGGTGAATGCAGAGAGACTGGAATTGGTGAGAGTTCAAATACCGGGGTACAGTGATAGAAAATAGAGGAAAATGTGCAAAAGAAGTGGAAGGTAGAGTGGCACAAGGAAGGAAAGTAGCTGGTGTTATGAAGGCCTTGACAAGAAACAGAAGCTTGAGTGTTGCAGATGCACGAGGCTTACATGAAGGATTGTTAGTGCCAACTTTAACATACGGATGTGAGACTATGGCGTGGCATGAAAATGAAAAGTCAAGAGTTAGAGTATGGTCATGTGGAGAGAATGGATAAAATAGAATGGTGGAAAACGTATATCTGAGCGAATTTGAAGGAGGAAGGAGGAGAGGAAGGCCAAGGAGAACGTGGAAGGATATTTTTTTTTTTTTTTTTTTTTATGTGACCGACTCTGGGCATAGGCTTCACAGCCTGCTTTTGGTGGATGAGTGTGTGAGGATAAGAGGTTTGGAAGTCGGTGAGGCTAGGAGACTGACAAGAGATCGAGCTGACTGGATGAATGTCGTGAGAAGTGCATGATGAGGGATTTGGCACCCCTTTCTAACGTGACAGTGTCCGGTTTGACTCTATCGGATACTTTTATATGAAGGTACAGAATGTGGTGAATGTTTTTGAAGTATCAGATAAAGCCAGGATTCCAGGGGCTTGAATGATGAGTGATTGGATGCATGGCCCGCTGGAATGGCAAACTTAGGCTGTCCGAACGTTGCTACTCCTAGGGTGGGAAAGCAGGTCCAGATGATTATTATTATTATTTGTTGTCATTATTATTATTATTATTATTATTATTATTATTATTATAAATTTTATTATTATAATTGTTTAATATTTTTATTATTATTATTATTATTATTATTATTATTATTAGTAGTAGTAGTAGTAGTAGTAGTAGTAGTAGTAGTTTTGTTAATCAGATCACGTCCATCCATTGGGGAATTATACTGTGAAGATCAAAACCAACCTTCCTAATACAGTTCACCATTTGGAGTTGTAATGAGAAGGTTAACAATAATAACCCTTATAATACAATCCATTGGCCCTAAGCACGCCAACGGTTGTGGTTACCAACCATGTTCTATTATTCTTATTAGTTTATTTTATATTTATTGGTATTACAGAGTAAATAAAGACTTTAAACTATTGGAGTCGCTTGTCTATGCAAGTCTCGACCACAGTAGCTTCGTAATCCATACCTGCCTGAGAGACAGGCCTGAAGGCTGCTGATCTTGCGCCCCTGAGACATAGGAGTGCAGACCTCATGAGGAAGAATGACAGTCGACATCTCATCCAGGCCATAAGAGAACTCTTTGGTTGACGTTTCTTCTCAGAAAGAACCTCTGCCAGTCTCGAGTAGAATCTCTTCGTTTCTGGACCTATCCCACCTGATGTTGTGAACACAAGGGGAGTGAATCGACCGTGGTCCACATGTTAGATCTTTACTTGGTAGTTTCTGTTTTTTTCCTGTTCATTCCTTTCGTGTGCAGCTTAGAGAGAGTTCACGGTGACATGCTGCCAAGGGATCGACTATCCTGATGTCGAGGAACACCCTCTGCCCATTTGTCCACAAACCTCAAGCAATGACATCCAATCTTGCATCATTTGATGTGTTTGTTGTTCTGTGAGTGAAATGCTCACCGTCCAGGGGTAGCAGAGCTGGCTCAGTCGTGACATCATGGCATATTTCCTGCAGCATTTTGACAATGAGGTCGCATACTTCATCGTGTTAGATGCAAACAAAGCCTCCCTTCTTGCACACCATTGCATGGTTTGCATCAAAGGCCGTGCCACAGGCACAGTGTTGAGGTAGGTTCTCTATTGGCCACCCATAGCTCAAGGCTATGTCATCTAAATTCTTGCTTGTTGAAATGGAAGCCTTTTGCCTTGAGAGGCAGGGTTGTCAGCCAGTTCGATGTCCCAGCCTCCTGTGCAATTTCAACTCTTCTGCACTTGTCTGGTGTTAGATGTTCGGTTATGTGCTGCAGCTGGTCCTTTTGTCTTGCTTCTCGCTCCTTGATTATCTGTGTCTTTATGTCTTTCTGCCTTTGGTGGTCGATTTCACTCGTCTCAACCTGGGCACAAATCTTCTGTGACAAGCATTCGGTGAGCCTGAGTGAATTTCTGTGTTCGTAGCTTTCCACGGCTGCTGGATTTAAAATGCCAATGCCTCCCATCCTGGGTGGTAGTGCTAAAAGGTCCCTTTCTTCTGGTGTGGGGATGTGGCCATTGGTTAGAGATGGGGGGAATGAATCTCTGATAGCATCCTCCAGTTGTTGTAGCAGCAACTCGATGTCTGGTAAGGTCCTCATCACGAAGGTTCACTTGTGCTTTACACCATAGGTAAACACCCTGTATGCTGCAAGGGGTTCTGGTTTTTTGTGGCTGGATAATATATGAATTTCTTCTACCCATGTCTTTTCCTTATTACTCACATATTGGTCTTTGAATTTCTTAGTTCCTATCACAGTACCTAGATGCCTCTGTCCTTCCTCAGTCACTATCACGTTTGTGCCTCTAATCGCCACCTGTGCATCATGATAGTAAGCTGGTTTCATGATCAAGATCGACTTACTTGCATTAGGGCAGTAACCTATTTCCATGAGATGTTACAAGGTCCCACAATTTCCTCACATCTTCCATCTTGCCTCCCCCCCCTGGCCAGCCACCTTGTCATGGTGGGGGGGCTTGCATGCCCCTGTGATCCCACAAGCCTGCCCGTGGATGTAATGACATCTGGCAGGGTCTCCTATGTGGGTAGGGTTGTGGGTGACGGGTCTGACTAAGCGCTGTCCGAAACGTAGGTTACCTGTATGAGTCATCGGTGCCGCCCTCCAGAGGGATAGCCTCGGTGCTGTCCTGAGTTGGTTGGCTGGGTGTCTGGGCTGGGGGGTGTTGGGGAAGGGGGTCTTTGCACTGGTGGGAGCAAACTTTCGTAGCACGGGGTGTCCTTTTTGGGACACTCTCTAGGGACGAGGTACCCCGCTCCCATCAGACCACGCTCGGTCCCCCACTCCCTGGTAGGCGGTTTCCCTTGGCTCCTGGTGCCAATTTATATTCATCAGTGTGTATATGGATACATTAAACAATTCATTAACCACTAGTGTGGTCGGTGACCAGCCGCACTAGTTGGCATCAACTGGTCACTCTCTGGCCGACAACCCTGTACCCTCCGGGTCATCTGCCAAAACTGCGAATCACGATGCCCTTTCTATGGACCTGTTACCTGGTGATTGTGTGAATCACTCTTACACAGAATTCATAATCCTCGAAATGGATAATGGTACTTCCTTCCGGAACATGAATTGTTTTCAGATTCACAGTGGTCCAAGGTCTCTTTGCAGGGTGATGGTTCTCTATTGCTAGAAGCCAGGAATGAAGAGGAGAGTTCACGCATCCAGTCCCTAACTATGGTCACTGGTTATCCTGTATCTGCCTCATGTCACTTGGTCCTAAATCAGTCCCAGGGGGTTGTATATTCTCATGACTTGGTCTCATATTCTGATTCTTCCCTCTTAGAGGGGCTGGCTCCTCAGGGAATTGTAGCAGTACAAAGAATAATGAAGAAAGTTGATGGGACTTTTACCGCCACACCCACTCTTATCTTTAGGGGGAGGTGGTGGCTCGATCGGTAGAGAGTTGGTCTGCAGTCCTAACGGACCCGGGTTCAAATCCCGCTAGGGCAGGGAACAGTTTAAGGATTTGAATTTCATAAATATCAGACTTTACTGATCTACCAGAAAACTCGCCAACATGTCGTAAAAATATTCCCACTAATACCAATACACCAGTCCTGTATAAGACAGCCCTAGCATGTGTTCAGTAAGGACGGTGGGTGTTAGCACCGAAGTGGTGACATGTAGAGGTGTGCGGTACCTAGGAGGACTACTGGGCCCTGAAAGCAGGCTGTGAAGCCTATGCCCAGAGTTGGTCACATAAAAAAAAAAAAAAATGATTGTCTTACTTTGCCAGAGGTCATCACCGCTGTTAAGGGTTAAACCTTATGTTCCCCGACCTAGAAGGTGCTATTATTGTCAAAGGTTTGGTCATGTTCACCGTTCTTGCAGGCGGGAAGCGTCTGGCCTTCCTGAGGTTTGTGGAAATTGTGGTGGAATTTCTCATGGTATGGATGATTGTTCTCAACCCTCTAAATGTTTGAACTGTGGAGGAGCACATGCAGCCTCCTCAAGGGATTGCGAAGTATACAAGTATGAATATGAGATTATTTCTGTCTGAACAAAGGAGAAAATTTCCTTTTCTGAGGCAAAGGCCAGGGTAAGGGAGCAGTTCATTCGCCCTGGGGTTACCTTTGCTGCTGTGTTGTCTCGCCATAAAGCTACCCGGCAGGTGCCCCTGCCATCACACAATGCCCCATCAAATTCTCGGGGTTCTACTTCCCGGCCTTCTCGGCTGGGGGGTTCCACTGAGGAAGTGCAGCCTGGAAGCAGCTGTGCTTCCTTCAGGGAGGTGCCTCCTGTCTCTGGGGGTGTCCCCTCTGCGGTGGTTCTTCCAGCGTCTGGGAGTGCCTCCCCCATTCCAGTTCCTCTGGTTCCTCCTGTGACAAACACCTGTGTCGATGCTACACCATGCTCTGACACATCCAAAACTCCCGATGTCCTTCCTGTGCATCCTTGTCCTGACATATCCAAAAAAAAACAGCGTCTCTCATACTCCTGCATCGGCTGCTACTCCCGTACCGACTGCTGCTCCTGTACCATCTGCCCGCTCTGCTACTGTTGTTCACTCTTCTTTACAGTGTGGCACTATAGTTTCTAATGCTTTAAATTCTCGTGCAGAGATGGAGGTTCCATCTGCAAACCTCAAACGAGTGGGGAGTGAGGAGTTTTTGGGTGACTCCCCTCCTTCTAAGGTTCAAACTTCTGTACCGCATGAAGATTCTGAGGGGGCTCTTCGCTCGACAACCCAGGCAGTGGTGGCGTCTAAGTCTGTGGGTGTTCATGATGGCCCTTCTGGGATTCCCGTCCCTGCCTCTTGCTCAGGTGTGGTGGGGCCTGGTTCTTAGATACTCAAAGAGCTCAGTCACTTGCTCCCTCTGATACATCACCCAGCGGGCAACCTTTGGTTGATTCGGTTGGGGGGGGTTCGGTTGGCCCGAGGTGCCAGCTGAATCCTCACATGGGTGTGCGGACGGGGCAAGTGGGTCTTCCAAGAAGGTCTCTGTGCTTCGGACTCATTCTGGCAATGGGCGAGACATGTCTCGGGGTAAGGGTACTTCCACCCATGGAAACTCTAAATCTTCATTGTCTTCAGCTCCACACCTAGGAAGAAGTGCTTTCACTCCCTTCCCAACAAGGGTGTGACATAGCTTTTGTGTTTCTAAGTTCATAATATTTAATACTAATCACTATAGGTCAATCGGTACCAATCAGTCTTCAGTGGAACTGTAGAGGTGCCATGGCAAATTGGGAGGAATTGCAGTTATTACTCTCTGCTCTGAACCCACTATGTGTCTATCTTCAGGAGACAATGGTGGGGGACAGACAGTTCCCTTCTATTAGGGGGTATGAGGCCTTCCACGCATTTCCTCCTGGTGGTCACAGCGGTGGATGTGCAATTTTGTGCCATTCAGATGTCTCCTTTATTTCCTTTGAGATTCAGTCCCCCTTTCAAGTTCTAGCCGTACAGATGCACGTTGGGAGATGTTATACCATCTGTTGTCTGTACCTTCCACCTTCCGTTCCTGTTATACGTGCTGATCTAGAAACCCTTATCAGTCAACTTCCACCCCCTTTCCTACTCCTTGGTGACCTTAATGGCCGCCATCCTTTGTGGGGTGACTCACTCTCAAATTCCCAGGGTGATCTTGCTTCTTTGGTTGGGGATTTAGATTTGGTTGTCCTAAATGATGGGAAGCCGACCCATTTTCATGTTCAGACTAGCACGTATTCTGTCATTGACCTTACCATCTCCTCCTCTGACTGTGCCCTTGATTTTTCCTGGGAGGTTTTGGATGATCTACATGGTAGTGACCATTATCCTGTAGTGGTCCAGCCTACTCGCTCTGTTCCTGCAGCTTGTCTGCCACGTTGGTGTCTGGACAGGGCTGATTGGTCTCTCTTTGAGGAACTACGTGTATTTGCCAACAGGGTTAGTGATTTTTCAACTATCAATGATGCCGAATGTTATTTTACTAAGACCATTTTCTCAGCATGGGTTCATTCCATCCCACAGACTTCTGGTGTTTTTTCCCGGAGACCTGTACCATGGCATGGGAACTTACAAAGCAGCTGCCCATCGGTATTTTGCCAATTGTAATGGTGTTTTTCTAATAATACAGTTTTGCGAAACCACGTGCTCATTATAGATGGGTCATGAAGAATGCTCGCCGTAACTCGTGGAGGTCGTATGTTACTACAGTTACATCTTCAACTTCAATGTCTGTGGTGTGGAAAAAGGTGCGCAAGATTTCTGGTAGGTTCTCGCCCCCCTCCCCTCCGGTGTTGGGCCTTCACGGAGAACTTGTGTCTGCACCAGATGCAGTAGCCTCTGCTTTTGCAAATCAGTTCTACGCTGTCTCTACAAAGGATCCTTCTCAGCCATTTGCTACCTATCATAGGAATCAGGAGAGGCTTGGTCTTGACTCTCGTTCTCGTGGCGGAGAGCCGTATAATTTAGATTTCAGTGTCCGTGAGCTGCGTGCTGCCCTTTCAGAGTGTGGTGACACTGCTCCTAGGCCTGACGATATTCAATACGCTATGCTGCGTCATCTACTGACAGATTCACTTTGGTTTTTATTTTACCTTTTTAAAAGGGTTTGGAGTGAGGGCTCTATTCCGAGGAGTTGGAAGTTGGGTATTGTCCTCCCCTTTCCCAAGCCTGGTAGAGACCATTCCAAAGTCTCCACCTATCGCCCCATCACTTTAACATCATGTCTGTGCTAGCTGTTCGAAAAGATGGTCAATGTCAGGCTTATGTGGTTTCTGGAGAAGGGTTGCTTTCTCTCTCTGTTGCAGAGTGGTTTCCGTAAATTACGGTACACTTCAGACAACCTTATCAGGCTCGAGGCATTAATCTGTGAAGCTTTTGCCTCCAAGCAACATCTTGTGGCTGTGTTTTTTAACCTTGAGAAAGCTTATGACACTGCCTGGCGCCATGGCATCCTCCAACAACTTCATGCCTTTGGTTTACGTGGTCGCCTGCCTGTGTTGCTTGGAGACTTCTTGACTGATCTTGTATTTTGGGTCCGTGTGGGTTCTACCCTCTCTGCGCCACCGTGCCACGAGGAAGGTGTCCCACAGGGGAGTGTCTTAAAGTGTTTTCCTGTTTGCAGTGGCCATCAGTCGTATCATTGACACTGCCTGCTGGGGTTTCCTCATCCCCTTATGTGGATGACTTAGCTATATGATTTTCTGGCTCCCGTATGTCTGCTATTGAGCGGCGTATGCAACTTGCCTTGGAAAAGATTTCTGCCTGGGCCACTTCCAAGGGTTTTCGGTTTTCCCCTTCAAAGACTGTGGCTATGCTCTTCTGTAGGATGAGAGGGGTACACCCGGACCCTGATCTCCAGGTTTGTGGCAGGAGACTCCGTTGTGTGACAGAGACAAAATTCTTGGGCCTGACGTTTGATTGTCGTTTGACATGGGTCTCACACTTGGCAAATCTGAAAACATCATGTACTCGTATGAAGGCTCTCAATCTATTGAGGGTTCTGTCCCATACCTCTTGGGATGCTGATCGGAGGATGCTCTTCCATTTGTTTCAGGTGTTTGTAACCTCCAAGCTGTCATATGGCTGTGAGGTATATTCCTCTGCCACAGAATCAAGACTAAAAACACTAGATGCTGTCTATCATGCTGGTGTTCGCCTTGCAACTGGAGCTTTTCGATCCTCTCCAATTCCCAGCTTATTGGTGGAAACTGGTGTGCCTCTCTTAGATCTACTGCGTCAGTCTGTTGCAGTAAGGTGCTGGCTCTGGATTCGTCACCTTCCAGACTCACTTGTCTGTGAGTGTGTGATGAAACAGTCTTGTCTTTTGTGTTATAGTAGACACCCTCGCATGCCTCATCCATTTGGCTCTAGGGTTCAGGATATAATGGAGGGGTTTGGCTTGTCGGCAGTACTTGTCAGTCCTGTTCGGATCCCGAGGGTTGCACCTTGGATATTACCCAGGGTAACTTTCTGCAGGCCTTTTGCTGGCTCAGGATTTTGTCACTCTACAGTGTCTTTTAAGGTTATTTTTAGAACATGCTTCTAGTCATGGTGGTTCTGTGCCTGTGTATACTGATGGCACTAAATCCGCATCAGGTGTTGGTTTTGGAGTGGTATTTCCTAATTTTAGCCGTGGAGGTAGTCTTCCTTTGGTTGCCTCAGTTTTTACTGCAGAGTTGTCAGCCATCATTTTAGCCTTGAAGTTGGTGTTTGTTCACCCTGACAATTATTTAACTATTTTTTGTGACTCTCAAGGGGCGCTTTTGATCCTGGACTCTTTTAACTCTTCCCATCCTTTAGTTTTAGCTATTTTGGAGTGCCTGTCCCTCATTCGTCGTCAGGGGAAGAGAGTGGATTTTTGCTGGGTTCCCGCACATGTTGGTGAGATGGGCAATGAGATGGTGGATGCATTGGCCAAGGCTGCGGCTACTCTACAGCCCCCAACAGAATATCCGCTTCCCGCATCTGACCTAACACCTTACTTGCGGGACAGAATTCATGTGTGTTGGCAGAGACGCTTGGATGGTGTTGCTTATAATAAGCTGAAAGAGGTCTTTCAGAGAGTGTTGTGCTAAGGGTTCTCACTTCCATGCTTCGGTGATTGGAGGTAACTCTTGCTAGGCTTCGCATTGGACACTCTTGGCTTACACATGGGTTCCTGATGAGTGGTGAGACTCAACCGTACTGTGATGATTGCATTGTTCCCCTTACTGTCCGTCACTTGCTGGTTGAGTGTCCAAGTTTGGGGGACTTGTGTCAGAGATTCCTCCATAGGCATAGAGGGGTAGATGGCGCCTACTGTCTCTCCTCGATGCTTGGTGGAGACCATAGCGATTTTACTGATGTTTTTGGTTTTCTTCAGGAGGTGGGCCTCTTTCCACTTTTATAAGTACTTGTTTTTTCTTTTAACTATTCTTTTATTATTTTCAGTGTTTTATTTCTAGTAAAAGTTATTAGCATTATTACGATTATGCACTATTTATTTCCCGCGTGTTTTAGCTTGTTGTCCGGCGGCATATGACCCTAGCAGTTGCACCGCCAGTTTCTACTACAATCAGTCAATCAATCAGTACTCCATCTTGCCAGCACCAGTGAGATCATCTGCATATGCTACCTGTTTTACATTCGTGGCCTTGTATTTGATATGTTGTTGCAGCACTGTCATAGCCAGGGCGTACATAGCCATGGCAACAAAGTCCCCCTGGGTAGTTCCTTTTGTGGATTGGATTACACGGACATCGTGAGCAGCTGTCTTACCCACAATGTAGAGGACTGCTGGTTCTTCGTAGGTGTTTTTCACATATTGGGCAAATGCTGAGCATTTGACCTTGATGTTGTGCAGCATTGTCTCCCGGTTGATGGAACTAAATGCATTTGAGGCATCAACTAATAATACTGCCTGACAGTCCTCTTCCTCAAATATTTTCCTCATGGAGTGAACTGCTACCTCACCTCCTGCCTGCTGGCCTGCGCACACTTGGAGGCTGCCAACTGCCTGCTTCACATCATCTTTCACCACCTTCATGATGCACTTTCCTATAATCCGTCTTAAGATTTCATCCACCCCGATAGGCCAACATCCAGGATTCTTATCAAGGGGGATTAGTCTCCAAACCGTCAGTGCTTTGATGTTATTGCACTGACTTGAAACCAGCTTCCACTTCAGTGAGGCATTGGTGTTACACAGGTCTGTTGCTGCCTCTCCAAACTTGATGTTGCTGAGGATTATTCATCAAGATTTTGGATCCTGCCCTGACGGTCCTGCCCCTCCCTGTGTGTGCATTGCCTTCCGTCACACCATATCTCCAGTTATCCTGTAATTCATGATGGGATTGGGAAGAGTGTAGTTCCCATTAAGCTTTGACTGGGCACTTGCTTGTCATGCAGACGGTTTTTTTTCTTGTAGTTGTTGCATTGTTTCTTCTGTTATGTCAAGTACTCCGTTTGTTGATTCAGATGACAGGGATCTTGTCGCCATCAAGACCTTCCCCAGTCTCATCTTGCTGCCAAAAATCCTTGCCACATCGCTGGTGTTTTGGTTTCTTCTGCAAGGCCCTTGCTTCCTCAAGTAGTTTGTCGATTTCACCTCTTTTTCCATGTTTCAACCCGCCTTTAGATGGCCTTAATATTTTCTGCAATGCTAGCTCTAGGGCAGGTCTTGTTGAGGAGATGTATCAGTGCAAGGACCTTAGGAAAGAATGAGGCAATGGGTGAGTTATTATGTTAATTGGCTATTAGGCGAGTGATTTCTTTGATCATGTCAATTGTAGCATTGCATTTGGGAGGTTTGAAAAGGTTCTTTGACGACCATCCAACAATTTCACTATATGTGGTGTTCACCCAGGTTACTGCATTTGCTCTAGATTTGCCCATCCAGTTTGTGGGATGACCTTCTCGCATAGACCTGAGAGGCTGTTCTGCTTCCTTGTTCTTTGTGTCACTGCCATCCTGGGGACATATAATAACTGGATGATTCCCTCATTCATGCCTTCCCCTATGGTCTTCCCCATGAGTTTCATTTCTGTCATAAACTTCCTGATGTTCCTCACCCCCAGCTTCAGTACTATTCACTTCTCCATGGTGATTTAACCCATCCAGCACTTCCATATCTCTCGCATCTTGGCGTCCATCCCTATCCCTCGCTTCACCACTGGATCTTTCACCACCAGGCATGTCCTTGTGATTGTGTATTGTCATGGAGGGATGTGAATTTGCGAATTAAATAATGCTAGAATGTTACTTGAAAACAGAGACAAGGAATTAACTTGTGAAAATCAAGCATTAAGTTTTATTTCATGCCAGCTTACTTCGCCGATTCTCTAAGGCCGAGAATTTATAAATTTTCTCAACAGTACACAGCAGAGACTAATTACTCACGCATGCTGTTTGTTAGTACTGTTAGCCTCTTGAGAAAGTGACTCCACCCCTGACAATCAATAACTAATGCTAATAGTAATAAACAGGTTCTTGCCGGTGCATAACGCCTGGCTGGCACAACGAATATAAATTTGATACAGAAAAACTGGTCTAAGTACCAGTGAAGGATACTGTAAAGAGTTTGTGCAAACTAGGAGCAGCAACTAAAATAAGTTTAATATGGAGAAATAAAACATGATTCTAATTACATTAAGCTCAAAGAAAAGAACTCTAAAGTTATTGATTACAATGAAATAAATTTGTTATATGAGCCTCAAAAATGAATTCAAAATAACAAGGAGAATACACGCACTCGCTCATTCAAAAGCTAAACACACTTAAGCTTAGAAAATTGAACAAAAATACTGGTCATTGGAGGGGAGCCAAACGAGTAGTCTGGGCTCCTGTGATGGACATCAAAACGCTGCTATTCGCTAAGCCCGCTTCGCCAATTCACCATCTAGGTGGAGATTCAGGAACTCGCTGTACAACGGAGGCGCTGCTCTATGCTGGGCACAAACGGTCCTACACTCGAGGCAACTCAAAGCTGACTAAATTCAAACGGGGGAAAGAAGTTGGGGCTGGCCGTGTTTGCCAGAAGTAGGGCGTGGCCTAACTTCATCATCCAACAGAAAGAAAGTGAACGATATAGTTTCACAATAAATCACTCGGTGAAAGCAATAATGTCGTGGATAAGAATGATCACTTGTGAAACAGTGAGAAATGTTCTGAAAATCATCCCGATCGGAGTGAATACAAGGACGGTTGAACTGAGTGATGCCCAGTGGGAATTCCACTAGAATTCGTGGTTTTCTCACTAAAGTACAATGTCACGAATTTATAAATAACGCTCGCGCGAATTCGTGACATGTATATTGTCAGTGACCACCTCATTAATTTCCACGTCACCATTTTGTCGCCTGCTATGTTGGAAGTGGTCAAAGTGCCGCCTCTGGTGGGCTGTGATTCCCTAACGCATTCACACAGAAGGGTCCCAGCCCACAGTATGTACACAGCGACCTATTTGTTGCACATGAGTACCTAATGCACTTATGCAGCCTACTGGAGCACTGACAGCAATACTGTGGCATGGCCATGGTGTTAATAAAGTTTTTATACTGTGGTATAGTGTTACAATAATAATAATGGCTACTTTTTGTAGTACTTTTAAATGAAAATTAATTATAATGTTACTAGAACTACTGTTTTACTATACGATTGTTAAATTTAGATTTGATATAAATGGAAAATGTGCTTGTTTTACTTCAATTTTTGCAAATAATATGATGAAGTTAGAAAGCAGTTTGCTCGTTTTTCTCTAGTTGTGCGTATCAGTTAATATCTGATTTCTTTGTCTTACACTAATAATCGACTGAACTGATACTGTTATGTATTTAAAGTTTGAAATGAAGTAAAACAACGCTTCTTTGCTTAAGAGTTTAATAGGTGGCCAATGGGTGTGGTGCAATACTGTGGAGCCTTGTTTAGTGGAACTGGGTCTTCAGGAGTTACGGTGTAGAGGTGAGAGTGGTGTGTGTGTGTGTGTGTGTGTGTGTGTGTGTGTGTGTGTGTGTGTGTGTGTGTGTGTGTTGTTTAGTGATAATTTATTTGGTCTTCAGACGTTATGATACAGGGGTGAGAGTAGTGTGGTGTGTGGTGTTGGGACAGTGTGTGTGTGTGTGTGTGTGTGTGTGTGTGTGTGTGTGTGTGTGTGTGTGTGTGTGTGTGTGTGTGTGTGTGTGTGTGTGTGTGTGTGTGTTATGACAGGTGATGTGTGATGTGTGGTTGTTGTGTGTTGTGGGGTAAGGTAGAGGCACCTTGGTTTAGTAAGGCACATTGACATTAACAAGGTTTGTTTAGTATTGGATTTAATTATAAGATTGTTATAGAGAATTGTGAGAGGGTTGAGCAAGTAGTTCTAGTTTGTAATTTTATGGAGTTAACATTAGCCCTATTATGTTGAAATTATATTAAAATTTCCCTTATTACTACTGTTTTTACTAATAATAACGCACTTAAAACTAGGATACTATGATTAAATTTGTTATTTAATGGAAGTTATATTTATTAAGTATATATATTAAAATAAATGTTCTAATTATCACTGTGCTATTTATTATTATATAATTGACATATCTGCTGTGATTGGCTATATATGTATGGTGAGATTTTACGTACAATATGTTTTAGAATATTTTAATAAATCATTGTGTGTGGGTGTCTGTTTGTACAGTATGATGTGTTTACATTACAGTGTCATCTAAGGTGTGTGAAAGATTCTCTACCTAAATGTTTTTGTATGCCACACTTCTATACCACCTGGCCATGCTGGTGGTGTGTATGTAGGAGGTTGTTGCATAGTTAGAGGTAATTTTTGTACTCTTTAGTGTTTGATATAGTGTTTATAAATCAAATTATTAGGTGGTGTGTATGCTAGTGATCAGTGGGTGATATTCAGTGTGTGGTAACAGCTGATGTGTCAGGGAAATGGAGTTAGTGCTCCAAGGATAATGAAGTGAGCAAGAGGTGTGTGACAGGCTTCCCACGTCTCCTTATTTGTCGACCAAGTAGTAGTAGTAGTAGTAGTAGAAATATCAACCGCAGAGTTCTGTTATGGCCTGGATGAGATGTCGACTCTCATTCTCCCTCATGAGGTCTGCTCTGCTATGTCTCAGAGGCACAAGATCAGCCCACAGGCCTGTCTCCCTGGCGGGTATGGATTACGAAGCTACAGTGGTCGAGAGTCGCATAGACCAGCGACTCCAATAGTTTAATGTCTTTATTTACACTGTAATATCAATAAATATAAAATAAAATAAATAATAATAATAGTAGATGGCTGGTAACCACGGCCGTTGGCGTGCTTGGGGCCAGCGGATTGTAATATGAGGGTTAGTGTTAACCTTCACATTACAACTCCAAATGGTGAACTGTATTAGGAAGGTTGGTTTTGATCTTCACAATATAATTCCCCGATGGATGGAGGTGATTAAAAAAAAAAAAAGTTGTTGTTGTTGTTGTAGTAGTAGTAGTAGAATTCCCCGATGGATGGAGGTGATTAAAAAAAAAAAGTAGTAGTAGTGGTAGTAGTAGTAGTAGTAGTTCTGGGTGGTGGAGTGAGAGGACGTGTGCCAGGCGCTCCGTGTTATCGTCTCGAAATCATAGTAAAAATGATTGTGGGCTTTTAGAAATTGATACCCACTCCAGCATAAAGTGGACACTGATGCATATGTGAAAGAAAATCTTAAATATCAGCTATATATAGCTTGGAAAATGTGAAAAACTGTGAAAACTACGGTGTGAGGGGGAGGAAGGGTGTGTGTGTGTGTGTGTGTGTGTGTGTGTGTGCAGGGACCGTTAGCGAGCGAGGTGCTGACCTGAGAGGGTTATCTGGACTGGTGTCAACACCATACATTATATCATCAGCCACCCGGGACCCCGCCACCACATGTGCGCTGCCCCACACACCCAGAATATAAGTATCGCCACCCTCACTTACAAAATAAGTACCTCTCTGAAGCCCATTTTTCAATTATTAACTTTGTCCACAAATAACAATGAGACGTGGGATGCCTGTCGCACACCTCTTGCTCACTCCATTATCCTTGGACCATTAACTCCCTTTCCCTAACACATCAGCTGTAACCACACACTGAATATCACCCACTGATCACTAGCATACACACCATCTAATAATACTTTATAAACACTGTATCAAACACTAAATATAACAACAACTACCACTAACTATACAACAGTCTCCTACATACACACCACCAGCATAGCCAGGTGGTATAGAAGTGTGGCATACAAAAACATTTAGGTAGGGAATCATACACACACCTTACAGTAGATGACACTGTAAACTCATCATACTGTACATACAGACACACACACAATGACTGTTCTTAAATAACTATAAAACACATTATACATAGAAACTCATTGTATAAATATATAACCAATCACAGTAGATAAGTCTATAATATAATAATAAATAGGACAGTAATAATTAAAACTTTAATTTTAATATATAAAATTAATATAACTTCAAGTAAATAACAAATTTAAACATAGTACCCTAGTTTTACGTACACTATTATTATTAAATACAGTAGTCTATCTATCTATCTATTGCCAGACGCCTCAATCCCGTTTGAGGCGGCCACAAACAAATCGCCTCCATGTCGCCCTGTCCCCCGCCATTTCACTGCCCTGCTCCCAACTCACACCCCCCTCTCTCATATACCTCTCCACCCCATCCCTCCGTCTCATTCTCGGCCTCCCCCTCCCTCTTCCCCCCTCCACCTCACTCACATACACTATCTTCGTCAGTCTTTCACCCTCCATCCTGTCCACATGGCCAAACCACCTCAGTGTGTTCCTCATAATGCTTCCTATCACATCCACAGTAGGAATAAGAGTATTTTTAATATAATATCTATATAATAGGACTAATGTAAACTCCATAAAATAACAAACTAGAACTACTTACTCAACTCTCTCAAAATTCTAAATTGTATTCAAAAGAAATACTAAACAAACCTTGTTAATGCCAATGTGCCTCAGTAAACCAAGGTGCCTCTATCTTACCCCCACAACACACCACAACCACACATCACACATCACATGTCACAACACCAACACACACACACACGCACACACATTGTCCCAACGCCACACACCACACCACACTCACCCCTATACCATAGCGTCCGAAGACCCAATATCACTAAACAACACACACACACACACACACACACACACACACACACACACACACACACACACACACACACACTGCAGCTACACCACACACCACTCTCACCCCTACACCTTAACGCCTGAAGACCCATTACCAATAAACAAGGCTCCACATTATTGCAACACGCCAATTGGCCACCTACTTAACCCTTGAACAAAGAAGCGTTGTTTTACTTCATATCAAACTTTAAATACATAACATTATCAGTTCAGTCGAATATTAGTATAAGACAGAACAATTGAATATTAACTGATTTGCAAAACTACAGAAAAAAGAGCAACCTGCTTCATAACTTAATCATATTATCTACAAAAATAGAAGTAAAACAAGCATATTCTTCACTTATATAAAATTTTAATTTAAAAATCGTATAGTAAAATAGTATTTCTAGTAACATTATATTTAATTTTCATTTAAAAGTACTACAAAAAGTAGCCAAAGTTATTATTATTAATACTGTACCACAGTATAAAAACTTTAACACCATGGCCACGCCACAGTATTGTTATCAGTGCTCCAGTAGGCAGCATAAGTGTTTCAGGTGCTCATGTGCAACAAACAGGTCGCTGTGTACATACTGTAGGATGGGACCTTTCTGTATGAATGTGTTAGGGAATCACAGCCCACCAGAAGCGGCACTTGACCGCTTCCAACATGGCAGGCGACAGATTGGTGACATGGATATTGATGGGGCGGTCACTGACAATATGCACGATCACACGGACATGCGTGGTGGTGAAAGCCCCGTGGTGAAGCGAGGGATAGGGATGGACGCCAAGATGCGAGAGATATGGAAGCGCTGGGTGGGTTAAATCACCAGGGGGAAGTGAATAGTAGTGAAGTTGGGGATGAGGAACATTATGAGGTTTAAAATAGAAATGAAACTCAGGATGAAGACTACCATAGAGGAGTGCATGAAAGAGGGAATCATCTAGGTATTATATGTCCTCAGAACGGTAGTGACACAAACAACGAGGAAGCAGAACAGCCTCAAAGGTCTGTGCGAGAAGGTCGTCCCACATACTGGATGGGCAAATCCCGAGAAAATACAGTAACCTGGATGAACACCACATATAATGAAATAGTTGGATGGTCCTCAAGTAACCTTTTTGAACCTCCCAAATGCAATTCTACAACTGACATGATCAAGGAAATCACTCGCCTGATAGCCAACCACAACAATAACACACCCATTGCCTCATTCTCTCTTAAGGTCTTTACACTAATACCACATCTCTTCCTCAACAAGACCTGGCTGGTTGAAACATGGAAAAGAGGTGAAATCAACAAACTACTTGAGGAAGCAAGGGCCTTGCAGATAAGAATAAACAACCGAGGCAGAAGAAATCAGAATACCAACGATGTTGCAAGGATTTTTGGCAGCAAGATGAAACAGGGGAAGGTCTCGATGGCAACAAGATCCCTGTCAGCTGAATCACCAAATGGAGTGCTTGACCTGACAGATGAAACAGTGCAACAACTAAGAGAAAAACACCCGACTGCACGACAAGCAAGTGCCCAGACAAAGCTTGACGGCAACTACACTCCTCCCAATCCCATCATATCTGACAGGATAACTGGAGATATGGTGTGGCGGAAGGCAATGCACACACAGGGAGGGGCAGGACCGTCAGGCCTGGCTGCAAAATCTTGGCGAGTAATCCTTAGTAACGTAAGTTTGGGGATGCAGCAACAGACCTATGTAACACCATTGCCTCACTTGCGAGGAAGCTGGCTTCAAGTCAGTGCAGTAACATCGAAGCACTGACGCCTTGCAGACTAATCCCCCTTGATAAGAATCCTGGATGCAGGCCCATCGGAGTGGGTGAAGTCTTAAGACGGATTATAGGAAAATGCATTATGGAGGTGGTGAAAGATGATGTGAAGCAGGCAGTTGGCAACCTCCAGGTGTGTGCAGGCCAGCAGGCAGGAGGTGAGGTAGCAGTTCACTCCATGAGGAAAATATTTGGGGAAGAGAACTGTCAGGCAATATTATTAGTTGATGCCTCAAATGCATTTAATTCCATCAACCGGGAGGCAATGCTGCACAATATCAAGGTTAAATGCCCAGCATTTGCCCAATATGTGGAAAACACCTACAAAGAACCAGCAGTCCTCTACATTGTGGGTAAGACAGCGGCTCACGATGTCGGTGTAATCCAGTCCACAGAAGGAACTACCCAGGGAAACCCCGTTGCCATGGCTATGTACGCCCTGGCGATGACTGCTGCAACAACAGATCAAATACAAGGCCACCAATGTAAAACAGGTAGCCTTTGCAGATGATCTCACGGGTGCTGGCAAGGTCAAGGATGTGAGGAAATGGTGGAACCTTGTAACATCTCATGGCCCTGAAATAGGTTACTACCCTAATGCAAGTAACTCCATCTTGATTGTGAAACCAGCTTACTATCAAGATGCACAAGAAACCTTTAGAGGCGCAAACGTGATAGTGACCAAGGAAGGTCAGAGGCATCTAGGGGCTGTGATTGGAACAAAGGAATTCAGAGACAAATATGTGAGTGATAAGGTAAAGACATGGGTAGAAGAAATTAATACACTATCCAGCCACGTAAAAACAGAACCCCATGCAGCATACAGTGCATTTACCTATGGTGTAAAGCACAAGTGGACCTTCGTGATGAGGACCATACCAGACATCGAGTTGCTGCTACAACCACTGGAGGATGCAATCAGGGATTCATTCCTCCCATCTCTAACCAATGGCCACATCCCCACACCAGAAGAGAGGGACCTTCTAGCACTACCACCCAGGATGGGAGGCCTTGGCAGTATAAATCCAGTAGCCGTGGGAAGCTATGAACACAGAAATTCACTCAGGCTCACCGAATCCTTGTCACAGAAGATCTGTGCCCAGGTTGAGACGAGTGAAATCGACCACCAAAGGCAGAAAGACATAAAGACACAGATAATCAAGGAGCGTGAAGCAAGACAAAACGACCAGCTGCAGCACATAGTCGAACATCTAACACCAAACTAGTGCAGAAGAGTTGAAATTGCACAGGAGGTTGGGGCATCGAACTGGTTCACAACCCTGCCTCTCAAGGCAAAAGGCTTCCACTTCAACAAACAAGAATTTATTGATGCCATAGCCTTGAGATATGGGTGACCAATAGAGAACCTACCTCAACACTGTGCCTGTGGCACTGCCTTTGATGCAAACCTTGCAATGGTATGCAAGAAGGGAGGCTTTGTTTGCATCCGACACTATGAAGTACGCGACCTCACGGCCAAAATGCTGCAGGAAATATGCCATGATGTCACGACTGAGCCAGCTCTGCTACCCCTGGACGGCGAGCACTTCACCCACAAAACAGTAAATACATCAAATGATGCAAGAGTGGATGTCAGTGCTCGAGGTTTCTGGACACGTGGGCAGAGGGCATTCTTCGACATCAGGATATTCGATCCCATGGCAGCATGTCATCGTGAACTGTCTCTCGAAGCTCCACACAAGAGGAATGAACAAGAAAAAAATTTTCAAGAAAGGATCCAACATGTGGACCACGGTCGATTCACTCCCCTTGTGTTCACGACATCAGGTGGGATGGGTCCAGAGGCAGTGAGAGTCTATTCGAGACTGGCAGAGGGACTCTCTGAGAAGAAACGTTAACCGCAGAGTTCTGTTATGGCCTGGATGAGATGTCGACTCTCATTCTCCCTCGTGAGGTCTGCTCTCCTATGTCTCAGGGGCACAAGATCATCAGCCCTCAGGCATGTATCTCTGGCGGGTTTGGATTACGAAGCTACCCTGGTCGAGAGTTGCAAAGACCAGCGACTCCAATAGTTTAATGTCTTTATTTACACTGTAATATCAATAAATATAAAATGAAGTAGTATATGGTTGGTAATCACAGCCGTTGGCGTGCTTGGGGCCAACGGATTGTAATATGGGGGTTGGTGTTAACCTTCGCATTACAACGCCAAATGATGAACTGTATTAGGAAGGTTGGTTTTAATTTTCACAATATAATTCCCCAATGGATGAAGGTGATTTAAAAGCTACTACTACTACTATTACTACTACTACTACTACTACTACCACCACCACCACCACCACCACCACCACCACCGCAACTACTACTACTACTACAATGAAGAACACCTCCATCCATTTGGGAATGTTATTGTGAAGATCAAAACCAACCTTCCCAATACAGTTCACCATTTGGAGTTCTATTGTGAAGGGAAACCCTCACATTACAATCCGTTGGCCCCAAGCACGCCAATGGTTGTGGTTATCAGCCATCTACAACTGCTTTTATTATCTTATATTAATTAACATAACTGTGTTAACCCATTGGCTCCAAAATTTTCTGTGAGAGGGATTTTGCTGGAAGGGTGCTAGGTGTATTGCCCTCCTCCTGTCTGCTCATAGTCGCGAAGCTCATAGGTTCCTAGCCCGGGGTTCCCTTCTTTTTTAAATTTTGAAAATGTCCAGTTCTGTCCTATATTAAGGACACTGGGCGCCAATGGGTTATTAAAGACATTAATCTATTGGAGACGCTGGTCTATGCGACTATCGACCACTACAGTTTCATAATCCATTCCGGCCAGAGAGACAGGCCTGAGGGTTGATGATCTTGTGCCTCTGAGGCATAGGAGTGCAGACCTCATGAGGGAGAATGACAGTCGACTACTACCAAGATACTACTACTACTACTAGCAGTAGTATTAGTATTAGTAATACACACACTTTCACCAGATTATGTCACCCAATCTTGCTTAGCGGTCATATGATTTAGGTTACTTAAACAGAACTGTTGTAACAATGTTTCATTGGTCTTGGACAGGATTCAGAGTAGTTGTTTTTAACATACGCATAATCTATAATATTTTATAATGAACATGTAATTAAGCATGGTATGATTTAACCATTGTGAGAAGATGACGTAACCTTTATTCAATTCCTGCTAATGCCTAAAGCCTGTGTTCATCATATGAAAGACCTCCTATATTAAAGTGGTTAATAAAAGCAAAAAAAAGAACCGTTCCAGTTCGAATATTTTCTCCTGAGCTGATTAAAGTTTTCCACAGGTAAAAAGATTAACACAGTACTGTGACTTGCCACCGCTGTGAGTATAAAGTCCGACGGTTTTCTCAAATGGTCAAGCGTTCCTTTCTGCTTTCACACACTCACACTGCTGCCGCTTAACATTCCTAGGCTGCTACCACGCATTCATTGTTCAGTAAAATTTTCTGGTGTTGAATTAAAATACAATATTAGAGTTGTCGCGACTACATGTTTAGCGGTGACAGTATTAACACTGGGGCTGCTATGATTAACTCTCAGCGGATGGAAATAATTTGGTGTTAGTTCGAATAAAATACTAGATAAGACGTGACCATGGGAAGGTTAATGTAATTTAGACCACCACTTTCCGACTAAATGTAAGTTGAACATATTTTCAAGAATAGCAGAGTCCTCTGTTTTATATCCATAAAAAGGATAACTTAAGTGAACCAGAACATAGAACAAAAAGAAGTCTTATATGTATCGTCCTGATTGGGGGAGGGGGGGTATTCTGTTGTCTTGGTCCTAGTACAGGAGTAGAAGAGAGGAGGGAAAAGGTGGGGAAGGCGACACAAAGGACGTAAGAGTAGGGCTGTAACAATGGAGAGGTAAAGGAAGTGAAAGGTGATATATAGAGGATGGAACATGAGGTGAGGGTGTGGGGAAAGCGTAATATTTAGGCCAGTGAAAGAGACGTGAGACGTAGGGATGGGAGAAGAATTGATAATGGGAAGAGAAGTTAAGGGGGTAGGGAAGGGGGTGGGAGGGAATGGGACGGAAATGGGGAGAGGGACGGCAGTGAGAGACAAGGGAAAGGAGATACAAGTGTAATGAACAAGGGAGGGAAATGGATAGTGAAGGGGGAGGTACGACAGGGGAGAAATAAGAAGGGAAGAAAAGGGAGATATGAGCGCAAGGGTACAGAGGATATGGACTGGCAGAATGGAGGCAAATGTGTTACTTTTTTATAAGCATCAGCCTAACTGATAGCTGTATTCAGTTGTGTGTGGGGGGGGAAGGGAATTAGTAAGAAGATCAGGGAGGGTGATTAAAGGAGAAACATGGGACGCTGAGGGAAGAGAGGTGGGAGGGAGGCGCTGGAAGGGTCTGATAAGTAAGGCAGTCAGACGACATGTAAAATGGAAGAAGCGGTAAAAGGAGGAAAAAGGGAAGGGCAGGTGAGGGGATGGGGAGAGACCATGGAGGGCGGTGAAAGGGTGGGAGGTGATGCAAATGGAAGGGGTACCGAGGAGGACAGACAGGGATATGGACGATGGAGATGGGAAGTATGACGGAAAGGAGAGGGAATGGTAGGGGCAAAGACAATGTAAAAGGAGAAGAGAAAAGAGAAAAAATACAAAGGGGAAGGGAGGAGAGATGGAAGGGTCGAATGGAAAGAACAGGAGGGAAAATGAAATGGGGATGGGAGGTGAGGAGAGGGGAAGGGGGAGATAAATTGGATAAGGGAGATGAGGGTAAGAGAGGGTGTTGCATATCTATTGTACTGGTGCTGCAAAGATGATGTTAACTGTGAGATAAGAGAAGCAGAGGTGAGAGAGGAGACCATGGGGAACGTTAAGCGAATAAAAGAGGGAAATGAAAGAGGGGCTAATGGATATGGGATAGGGAGTAGAGGTTAGGAGAGCTGTAATGGGGAGAAGGGATATGGGGTAGAGAGGAAATGTAAGAGTGATGAAGAAGGGAGGTGAGGTGAGGTGATGAGAAGAAAAACATAGGAAGGGAGAGGGCGTGGTAGCGATAATGGAAAAGACAAGGGAAAGAAGGAAGGGTTGATGAAGAGAAGACATGGGGACATGGAAGCACGGAATATGGAGGAATGATTTGGATAAGATATAATTTGGTAACATCTTCAAGTTACCAAAATAAAGAGCAGCTTGCCCGTACTGGTCACTAGGCGAATGTAAATCAGTCTATATAATGAGAATCTAAACAGACCACAGAGTCAGAAGAGCTTAATGATAAGATGATCATATGTTACCCACAGTTTTCAGAGGCAGTCATATAAAAATTGTCATGGTCAGAATTCCTTTGTATAATAAAAACAAAATGTGTTACATATGCCCAAAACTGTGAAAAAAGATAACCTTGTGACATCATTGCTTACCTTCAGCTAAGCGACAAGTACTGAAGTCTGAACGGATACAGAGGCATAAACCATGCTTGCTGTGGACAGTTACGTTGATGAAGGAATATATATTTTTTAATTTGGAAGTATGGAGTACTGCCATATGCCTAACTGCAGGCACAAGTTTCTGAACTACAAAGAGCTTGGATTTCTGAAGTCTTTGACATTCTTGTGAATAGGAAGATACTGAAGTGCCTTTCCATTTTAATTACCAGAATGGGTTTCATGAAACATGTTTCAGTGGCAACCGTTCTACATTTCTGTCAGATTATGGTGATTCTTTTATTTTTTTTGTAGAAATCTGTGAAACATTTGCTGCTGGATTACGCACCTCAAAGACCATTGAAAGAGTCTGGAAGAAGTACAAATCAATAAGTAAACCCTAAGAATCACATGGGGGGATCGTGCTCCCCAGATTATGACAATACGGATAAAATTCTGTTACGAATCGTGATTCTTACCACCACAACGAACAATATCAAACACTATGTCGTAGGGTCTAGGTTGTATATTATTCATGTTACAACATACCGTACGTTACCACAAAGTGTAATTTGTGAGCACATGACAAGCGAGCGAGTGCAAAGTTACGAGAATATCCTTCTTGCAATATATTATAGGCGGCATCTCTGATATTTTCTTCCTAGAGTTGATGCCAAAAACAAACATTGTGTTACGAAAGAAAATCTTTTAAAATTTGATTTCGTAAATGACGCATCCACCGATTAGAACCGAACACTCGCTTTGCAAACTCGAGATTCCAAGGGGTTCCTACGCCTTTATGGGCGAGTTTTTTGTCATATACTGAATGAACTTATCACACGCAGAAAGAATTTCAACTCTACTTCGTATAGGAGTAAGGTTACTAGCTTTGGCTCAGCGCGACAGTCGGGTCGGGTCAGGCCAGGCCGGGTCAGGCTGGGCCACACATATCTAAACTTAAATAAGAGTAAACATCGCTCGCATGCTTCGCGCACTCGCTCGTAACAAAGATAAGTTGTGAGAGAGGGAAGTACCACGTGCGAGTCTGTGCTTTTATTACGGCTTATCCCCCTAGGAAGTCAGCAGCCAATTGACAACCGGTGATGGACTAACTTTCTGATACCATTCTGGGAGACGGCAGTCAGTTGACAACCCATGGTGGACATAACTACCTGAAAGAGTTTAAACACTCATTCACCAAGTTTAATATCTTCAATTCAAAACTCAGTACAGCAGTCTCCTTAAGTCAAGAAATATCTAAGATCACTGAATGTGGACAAAATAACATTGTCCCATTTAATGCTATGACAACCAAATATATACAGTTTATTAACAGACAGATATTGCCTGATTCCTATACCACCTTCAGTGCTACAAACATTCCTGTCTCCAAGAGTATTGAAATTCTCTGTGTTTCACCTAACAGTGCCCTCAGCTGGAGCTCCAATGTTAGATCTCGTGCTAAAACCGCTTCAGAGAAACTTGGGTTATTGTTCGGAGTCTGTAACTTCTTCACTGACAAGCAGTTAGCTATAATTTACAATTTACGTGCACTCTCAGCTCGAATATTGCTCACCCTTGAGGAATGGATTGGAAAGGTTGTACTAAAACAACTGGACAAAATTCAGACCAAAGCTGTTAATAACCCTACTATTACACATGAACTACCTCCCTACAAGTAAGAAGGAATGTTGCCTTCCTTGCATTATTTTGCAGATACTTTTATGGCAAATGCTCAGATGAAGTTGGATCCATTGTTCCACCTCTCCACTGCTTCCCTTGCCATATCAGAACTCCATATTATAATTACAAATCATAATAGATAGATAGATAAATAGATAGATAGACAGCTTTATGCGAGTCTGGGAATAGGAAATGAGCTTGCAAATTACACTGAGGAAAGCTGACGACAGTGGCCAGTAAGGAGATGATGCAGTTAGTTGTCAGCAATACACCCGTGAACAAAGCCCTGGTGACCATACACACACATACACACATACTCACACACAGGCTTCTTAAACTTTCCATCCACAAGGAACACACGTGATACGTCTCCTGTTTCACCAAAATTTAGGAAAGAGAGCTCAGAAGGAGACAAGCCATACAAGACACAGGTCGCGGGGAGAAGGGCTTGGCAACTTGAGAGAGAGACAGAGAGATAGCTAGCGGGACTGGGCTCTATACTTCGCTCTGTGTGAGAGACTTGTTAATATTTCCAAGACAAATAAAAATAGTCCCATACTATTCTTTACCTCTCCTGTCACTACATGACAAATGGGAAAGAAGATTATCTACTACAAGCTACTCCAGTATAATAACAGCTCGTCCACAAGTCTAATATATATATATAACTCAACCACAAAGGAACCACAAAGTCTTTCATGACATTTGGTGGCAGCGAATCTACGGACATCGTCTCTGAATCAAAAGCAAATTTCTACAAAAGCAGGCGAGACTCTACAAGATTAGCTTCAGTTCAACAGTGAATCCCTACAAAATACAGCCTACAATGCAAATAGTCTACAAGTCTACAGAACAACTCTATAATCTTCACGTAACTTCAAGCAGCAACAAGAAGAATATAAAACAAAGCAAGTAAAGAAGAGGAAAGACCAAAGCAACAAGCACACGAACCCCCACCACTCTCTCCCGCCTACGCTGATGCAGAGGTCAAGACGACGAAGCAAACACCAAGTCCATATTCACAACTCATCTTACTCACCCGTCTTCACTCAAGTTACTCATCGCTACTCATTCACTCACCACAGCTACCAGTGTGGGAAGCCGACGTCACCATGTGGTGAGATGACATCACAAAGCGAGTCTGCCATGCCAAGCAACGTGTGACTGACACCAGGCACTTCTCACCCACTACTCAATACTCATTATTCACATAGCTCCTACTCATACTCATTTATTTTCACAGTTAAGTTGGAAATTCGACGTTCTATGCTGAGGTTTGCCTGGGACAGCTGTTAACCATCACAAGCACCAGGCCATGGAATTTCCTGAGTAATATCGTCCATCAACACACCACTAGAATTATCAAGAGATCTTCAATCAAACCTGTATTTTTCTTCCGAGATCGACTTTTGTATCGACACACCTCTACGATCTGTATCAAGTGGGTAAAATTATACTTACTCATTTCTTCTCAGTGCTAAAATTAGCTATATTCAACTTATTTACTCATCTATTTTGCTAGGACATAAATAAACAAGAGGCGTATTTCATAACACCATATCTTAATGACAGGAATATTTTCGCCACCACCCACGTTAATACCAGATGACACACAAATTGCCACAACATCCGACTCACAATTAAGAGAGCCTCAAGGCAGCCCACCCCTTGTACAAACCTCACCACACACTAAATATCGAGAAACAAATACGGCAGTTTCAGATGATGAGTGGGAAACCATCTCTGACGTAGGAAGTGCGGACTTTGCCGCTGCCTTGCACACGTATGCCAATACACTTAACAGGGTTCACCGGTCCAGTCGTACATATTCCACCATTCCCTCACACAACGATAAACACGTCCAAGTTGAATTAACAGGGCAAACAGTAAAAATGGATCAAGAAACAAATACCGCTGATCTAACAACCACACCTCACGTGTTTGTGTATCACGAGGATAAAACTTCTCCAAAATTCTCTGGCACAGACAAAGATCGCATTGATGTCATTTCATTAGTCAGTCAGTGCGAACAAATGTTCATCAAGCGCCACATACTAGATGAACAAGAGAAAATTGCTATTTTTTCATCTTGCATAAGCCAGGAAAAATGTCCAGCATGCAATTTATTGCGCTCAGATAAGCTCCATCGTGCTAGGACATATGCTGAATTTAAAACTGAATTTCTGAAGAAATTTTCTGGAGGTATGAACTTCTTGCCAGGTATAATTCCAGAATTACATAAAATTGTAGATCTTGTAAGGGAGCACACTACAAACCATGTGCTCAGTGAAATAACTGCTGATGTCTCCACAATCAAGAGAACTTTATTAGCTACATTGGAGAATTCTAATTGGATAACAGATGATGGAAAGATGTCCCCACACCTCGTCGTGGACATCATTGGTTATGTAGCTGCCTTGTGTAAATTACCTGATAGGACCCTTAAGATCGCCAAGACGATCGCGTACACCCCAGGAATGTGCTTGCTAGACTTAATGAACGAGGTAGAGATGCAGTGCAGTAAAGCAGGTGTGGTCGACACACATGCACATTCTGGTAGAATCAGGGTACCTGAGACAGTATCAGCTGTGAAAACATCTACACTGACCCCAAACAGAGAACAAAATCGATCGCGACCAGAAATCAGGCAGGCCAAACAAACAAACGCGCCAAGGCCTCGTTCCCAGACGCCTTCCTACAGGCAGTTTCATAAGTTTTCGCGCAGCCCGATCAGGTCTCGCGTCATAAACAACACTTCTTATAGGAAATCACCTCGTAGGTCGCAGTCAAGGGATAGGTCCATTCTATGTCATTATTGTGCAAAACCAGCACACACAAGGTATGAATGCTTTATCAAGGCAAAAGAGGACAAACAAAAGACACAAGGATTTGGTCCTTACTGTAGGCATCATAGATACCAAGGGCACTGGACTAGTGATTGCAAAACAGTAGAAAAAGCTGTGTCTATGTTCAAATCGGGGGAAGACCAAGTCATGACAAAAAACGAACAAACGTAAAGAAGAACAAGGCTAAACTTCACTTAGGAGGCATGTTGGGAAATGAGTGTATCTTGATATCAGCTGTATGTGAGGATCAAAACGTTTCCTTATTTTTAGATACAGGCTCTCCAGTGAACTTAATAACACATGAAGAACTAAATAGAATTCTTAAAAATAAAAAGAAAGTAACCTTTCTGGATGAAGCTGATTTAGATTTATACACAGTAGATGGACAAGAGATTACAGTGAAAGGTATGATAAGATTAAATATCAGTTTCACAGAAACTACAAGACCATTCTCTGCATTTTTCTATATCGTTGAAAACTTAGCAATTAAAGCTCATATGTTACTGGGCTTAAGATCCATGAGAGCTGAGAACATAACTATACTCCCACAAATGAATGGAATAGACTTTGATAATGAATTCATAGAGGAAATAACTTCAGAGCCCTCACCGATTGGTAGAAGAGAGCCAAAAAGAATTGGTAATATTAAAGGCTTAAACAAACATTCACAAACAGTTGAGTGTATAGATCCACTCCCACCACCAACCCCATCCTCCAGAATTAGTGACCCAGATAACAGTACTGATTTATCAATTTTTCCAGCCCATCTCACTAATGATTTAGTTATACCACCTAATTCATACATGAACGTTACCATAAAGAGCAAATTACGTAATAGTACTGTCTTGTCTTAGAAGAATTATGTAAAGTAAAGGGATTGTCAGTAGAAAACGCATTATGTCATACGAACGACGAAGGGCAAACTCAGATATTCATAATTAATCACATGAATGGGGAAGTTCAGTTGAAAAAGGGAACTTGCATAGTTAATATTGAAAAATGTCCCGCCCCTGTGAAGGAAATAGTTATAGCTGGAGTAACAAGTGAGATAAAATTTATGGATAGAGAAAGAATAAAAGAGAATTTAATTCACTCAGGTGAATTTGATGAAGAAAATGATTTGTTAACCCTGCTGGAAACACACAGGGACACCGTAGCATTGCCCGGAGAACAATTAGGGTGTACTAACTTGATTAATCACATGATTAATGTGCACCCAGAAACACCACCAATTTTCGTACCAGCTTACCGCATACCACACTCCCAACGTACACTTGCAAATCAGTATGTCGATGAAATGTTAAAACTTGGAATTATTGAGCCTTCAGTCTCCCCGTGGAATGCCCCCTTATTCTTCGTGCCCAAACGAAATGGAGAAATGCGTGCGGTAGTAGATTACCGTAAACTAAATAATCACACAATCCCAGACAGATTTCCCATGCCATTGCTAAGCGATGTTCTACAGAATATTGGTCCTGAGAATAATATATTCTCGACCATCGATCTCCTAAACGGCTACTATCAGATTCCGGTATCTAAGGAGTCACGTAAATACACTGCCTTTTCAACAAAAAGAGGCCGTTATCAATATACAAGAATGCCAATGGGACTGAGGACAGCCCCAGGCACATTCCAGCGTCTTATGAATTACGTATTGTCCGGAATTTTAGGACAAGAAATATTTGTTTATCTTGACGATATTATAATCGCAACGAAGAATATTAAGGATCATCTCAGGAAATTAGACTTACTCTTACAAAAGCTTAGTGATGCTGGATTAAAAATTAAACTTTCTAAATGCAAGTTTTGCTTTAAGGAAATAAATTTCTTAGGCCACAAATTAAGTTCTGATGGTATTCACACCACTGACGACAAAATACAGGCAGTGAGAGATTTTCCTGAACCCACTACGACTGACGAAGTTAGACAATTTTTAGGTCTGGCTGGGTACTATAGGTCATTCGTACCACAATTCTCTCATATAGCCTTTCCTCTATTCCAACTAATCAAAAAAGATGCTGTATTCCAATGGGAAGAAGAACAAAAAAGGGCATTTAACAATCTACAAATTAAACTAACAAATGCACCTTGTTTAGCATATCCGGATTACACAAAATCATTTCTTATTTGTACAGACGCATCAGTTAAAGGATTAGGGGCTGTACTGATGCAGGAAGATAAAAGAGGAAAGAATCAACCAATTGCATTTGCCAGCAGACAAACAAGAGGTGCGGAGAAAAATTATTGCACTACAGACTTAGAGGCACTTGCAGTGGTTTTTGCATTATAAAAGTTTCGAGATTTGGTATATGGTTACGAAATCCACTTATTCACCGACCATAAACCACTGGTGGGTATGTTTAAAGAAAAACTCCTTTCTGGGAGGAGAGCAAGATGGAAATGTACAGTTGAAAACTACAATGTACAAATTCATTATATACAAGGTAAAATGAACATAGTAGCTGACGCATTATCTAGGAACCCGAACACAATTCAGGTCGCGGCGTTAGATCTCAAAGGAAATATCCCAAACCACGAGGATATCGCAAAGGCACAAAGACTTGACCCAATATGGTCTAAAGTAATATACAAGTTAGAAAGTGGAGATGACATACAATTACCCAAACTGCATGTCCCACTTGAACAATTCACAATGGTCAATAATACATTATACAAAATTAACTCTAAACAACCAAAACGCCAAAGAAATACTAACCAGTTGGTAGTACCTAATGACATGATACCCCAAGTATTACGATTGATACACGACAGCCCACATGCAGGACATCCTGGAAAGGATAAGACATTCAACCAAGCCCAGCTATTATATTACTGGCCTTCATTACGAAAAGATATAAACAATCATATAGACAGATGTGAATCATGTGCGAAACACAAAGGATACCCAATCACACCTGCACCGATGGGTAATTACCCTGTACCACATCAACCATGGGACGTTGTCGCTGTTGATTTACTCAAGATGCCATTATCATAGAATAATAACCTATACTTATTCGTAGCAACGGATCATTTTTCCCGTTATGTCATTTTAGCTCCAATTAAAGATAAGACAGCAGAGACAGTAGCAAAGGCAATAACAGATAATGTAATATGTCGCTTTACTACCCCAAAGGTATTAATAAGTGATAATGGAGGAGAATTTAATTCTGAGATCTTACAAGAAATATGTAAACAATACAACATCAAAAAGGTTAACGTTTTGGCCTATCACCCAGCATCGAATGGGTTGGTAGAGAGACAAAATAAAAAGGTATTAGATGTACTACGACACATTCTCAGTGAAAATTATGCAAGCTGGGATGATTGGATTCCCAGAGTAGAAGCCTCAATTAATGGGTCTATAAATAAATCCATCGGTGACACACCACATTTCATTATATACGGCACAGATGAAAAATTACCATATGAGCTCCTAGAAGGTGAGAGCATGCCTATATACAATTACGATGATTACTCTAAACTCCGTTTACGTGAATTCCAGGACATTCACAAAAGAGTCAAAAAACAATTAACGATGTCCAAGGAAGAAATGACGGAGGCATTTAACATGAAGGCAAAAGATTCACCTATCAGCTTAGGAGACATTGTTTATGGTGTCATTCATACGAGAGACAATAAATTATCCCCAAAATTTGAGGGCCCATACAGAGTAATTAACATAAAAGCAAACAAAGTTTTAATTAAGTCACTTTCAAGTGACAAGGAGAAACAAGTTCATATTGACCATTTAAAACGAGTTTCAAGGGAATTATCACATAATTATTCAGCCTCGGATACAACCGAACAGGCGAACGTACCTCAAGAAACCAAGCAAGAACACAACAATGATTACAAAAAGAAATTAAGGTCATATACCAAACAATCGAACAGAGGTGCAACTGTTCCAATCAAATCTACAGTACATCATTTACGAGAATTAAATATCGATTTAAACTCCTTCTATAAATGAAATAACAATCAACCGTAATGCACATCATCACTATCATCGACCACAGCATTATAGGAAATTAATAGATTTTTTTTTTTTTTCGGTAGGTTACGATGAAGGGACTTATGCTATGGATTCTCCTCTACATAGCAAGAGGATATGCGCACTTAGACCCCAAACATATAGTACGACAAGGATGCCTCATAGCTCCAACGGCCACGACTACAATCGGTAAGGACGTCATGAGTACTGAAATAAGTCTAGATTACTTGTTTGACTTACCTACCTATCTAGACAGACTTGCGATGCCGATGCGAACTCTGGACTTCATGATAGGAAATTACGTTTCACAAGCACATAACACCAAGGAAGTGAATGAAATGGTAAAGTTAGCGAAATGGAAACTAGAACAGGCGAAGTCAACTATGCTCGTCATGATCCAAGCTCTCCCATCTTATGGAACGGAGGTACTGAGCGACAGGAACAACATCACACGTACTCGCCAAAAGCGCGGTTTGTTCGACTTGGGTGGCGCAGTTCTTGGGAACATCTTTGGATTGGCTACAGAGGATGACCTTAAAGAAATAAACAACAAATTTAATAAGATAGCTCAGGTACTAACATACCAAGATAAATTCATCACAGGACAGAACTCAGCAATGAAGACAATTGTGAAAAATCTGAAACAAGCAGAAAACATAGCTCTCGAGAGTGTAGATAAAATAAATGAATTGGAGGGAAACGTTACCCTTTTCCAGCACTTCTCCATCATCACAGAACATATTGACACGATTCTACTACAATTAGAGAACACTAGAGATCGTTTCAGGGCACTTATGCAAGGAATTTCGAATGCTGGTGATGGCAAGATCACAATTGACTTACTCCCAGTTCATGAGCTACGTCAGATAGTTAGTCAAGGCATACATAAACATAAACTGAAGCCGTTGTTCCGCAGTAGGGAATTTATGCAATATTACCCGTATTTAGAAGCAACACTAACACCAACATCAGTGGTAGTTCATGTGCCATTCATCACTGAAGACCTGTTCACAGTATACCAAATACACCCCTTCCCCTATAAAAATAACAACACTTTGGTCATCATCAACATCAACACAGACACCGAACTCATCATGGTCTCCAAGAGACGGGACACTGTCACTTTCGCAAGTGAACCAACGATTGAACGAAAGTGCCGCACATCCTTACATGCTGTTCATCTTTGTCCTGCCTACATTTTCACGTTTCAGCCTACTGATACAGTCCCTTGTGAAATGGCTATCATCAGAAATGACAATATTCATCATCATTGCAACTTCACTTTTGCTCCAGATAAACTTGTACACCATCAACGCATTGGACACTCACAGTTTTTTATTTCCCTCATAACACATCAGTTTACATAGTCTGTCCAGATATACCACCATCTCATACATCAGCATCAGGATTATACATAGCACCAGACTACTGTGCGGTATTTACACCAGCCATGTCTACTTTATCCACCATCAATCACTACGCCATTCTCGATCATACATACAAACATTTCCACCCACTGCCTGATATGAACTTAAACATGAGCACAAGTATTAAGCTGACTTCACCTAAGTTTGAAACTATGCAGCTGATCAATGAAACAATGAAGCCCTGGGAAGATTTGAGTTTGAGTATGTTCAACCCATATTATGTGTATAGCCCAGCACCTACTGTCTTTATAATCGTCTGCATTGTAGTTGCAGTACTGCTGTTCGCAATGCACAGAATGCATGCAAGAATTGCTAATTTGGAGTCATTATTTAGTGGGGGGAGAGTTAACATCAAAGTTAACCACCCTGAATGAAGTGTATATATTTTGTATATAGTTAGTATTAATTATATGAAAAAATAAATAAAAAATAAAAATAAATACAAAGAAGAATGACCCATGTATGGCAGACCAGTACCATTATCTTTAAATGAAATATTAATAACTCTTGCCATAATCTTAATTTTAAACTTTTTTTTTTTTCTTGCATGTATGCATTTCACTACAATAACCCAAGTACATACTGTATTACAGTTAAATAATTTACTTTAATGCATTTATTCAAATATGTATACAACTTGTTTAAAATGTAATATTACTGAATAATCACTATTTACTATGAATATTATATGTATACAATATTCATACAATTATGTTACTTTTACAATATTATGTATTTCACTTAATTAGCTTATAAGTTCATTATAATGTGCATATAATATGTATTAATATGTTAGGACTATTAACTGTCGATGGTACGCCATTTTCACGTGACCGAGCAGATATCAGAACTCCATATTATAATTACAAATCATAATAGATAGATAGATAAATAGATAGATAGACAGCTTTATGCGAGCCTGGGAATAGGAAATGAGCTTGCAAATTACACTGAGGAAAGCTGACGACAGTGGCCAGTAAGGAGATGATGCAGTTAGTTGTCAGCAATCCACCCGCGAACAAAGCCCTGGTGACCATACACACACATACACACATACTCACACACAGGCTTCTTAAACTTTCCATCCACAAGGAACACACGTGACACGTCTCCTGTTTCACCAAAATTTAGGAAAGAGAGCTCAGAAGGAGACAAGCCATACAAGACACAGGTCGCGAGGAGAAGGGCTTGGCAACTTGAGAGAGAGACAGAGAGAGTGAGACAGAGAGATAGCTCGAGGGACTGGACTCTATACTTCGCTCTGTGTGAGAGACTTGTTAATATTTCCAAGACAAATAAAAATAGTCCCATACTATTCTTTACCTCTCCTGTCACTACATGACAAATGGGAAAGAAGATTATCTACTACAAGCTACTCCAGTATAATAACCGCTCGTCCACAAGTCTAATATATATATATATAACTCAACCACAAAGGAACCACAAAGTCTTTCATGACATTTCATGACAGCCATACCGTGGCATCTCGTAGCGCTCCTGACTGGAATGTCACTGTCATATTGCAGAACTTTTGGTTATCAGAATTCTTTTATTCACCGAACTGAATCTGTTTGGAACTCGTTCCCCCAAAGCAGTTTCCTCCAAAACTTCAACCTGCGGCTGTTCAAATCCAACTGTTCCAGATTTTTTTTATGAATGGAGGACACCTGTAATCTGGTGTAAGGATTATTTGTTTTATTCATAAGTTTTCCATCCTTTGATCTGTTGTTTATATTTAAAAAAAAGTGTAATGCTGTATGGCAGTGAGACCTGGACAGTAAAGGAAGAAGATATTCGCAGACCCAAACATGCCGAATATACAGTGATTGGATGAATGTCCGACAGAGAAGGCCACAAGGAGCTGCATTGTGTGTTTATAGACTTGGAGAAGGCTTATGATAGGGTACCGAGAGAGGAGCTGTGGTACTGTATGAGAAAGTTAGGAGTGGCAGAGAAGTACGTGAGGGTGGTGAAGGACATGTACGACGATAGTGTAAGAGCAGTGAGATGTGCAGTAGGAATGACTGAGGGTTTCAAGGTGGAGGTGGGATTGCATCAAGGATCGACTTTGAGCCTGTTCTTGTTTGCAATGATGGACAGATTGAGAGATGAGATTAGACAAGATCCTCCGTGGACAATGATGTTTGCGGACGACATTGTGATATGTAGTGAGAGCCGGGAGGAAGCTGAGGAAGAGCTTGGGAGATTGAGATATGCATTGGAGAGAAGGGGAATGAAAGTAAGCAAAAGCAAGACTCAGTACATGTGTGTAAATGATAGAGATGACAGGAGAACCGTGAGGCTGCAAGGTGTAGAGGTGGCAAAGGTAGATGAATCCAAATACTGGGGGTCAACTGTACAAAGTAACGGAGAGTATGGTAGAGAGGTAAAAAAGAGAGTATAGGCGGGAAGGAGTGGGTGGAGAAAGATGACAGGAGTGATCTGTGACAGAAGGGTCTCTGCAGAAATGAAAGGCAAAGTTTATAAGACTGTAATGAGGCCAGCCATGTTGTACGGAATGGAGACAGTACCACTGACAAAAAGACAGGAGGCACAGTTGGAGGTAGCAGAATTGAAGATGTTGCGTTTTTCACTAGGAGTGACGAGGTTGAACAAAATTAGAAATGAACATATTAGAGGGACAGCGCACGTAAGTCAGTTTGGGGACAAAGCTAGAGAGGTGAGACTGAGATGGTTTGGACATGTGCGGAGGAGGGATGAGGAGTATGTCTGGAGGAAGATGCTGAAATTGGAGTTGCCAGGCAGGAGAAAGAGAGGAAGGCCAAAGAGAAGGTTTATGGATGTAGTGAAGAAGGACATGCGGGTGGTAGGTGTAAGAGAAGATGCAGAAGACAGAATAAGATGGAGATGGGAGATCCGCTGTGGCGACACCTAAGGGGAGAGCCGAAAGGAGAAGAAGAAGGATGAATGTCCAACACATCCTTGAATACAAGGAATGGGGGGAGCTACGTTTGTGATGGAAGAGTTAAGAGGAAGGATGGGGCTGGAGTGTATTAGTGTTGTGATGAGGAAAGTTTGATTAAGATGGGTTGGGCATGTGGTTAATCTTTTCTCTCTCATGGGCTCCTCCGATCACAACCTTATCACCTTAAGCTGTTTTATTCCTCCAGTAAGGCCTATAGAGCCTCCCCTATAAAAGCGGCGGCTTTGACGTTTTGGAGTTGCTGAATGGGAGGCCCTCAGGCTGTGCTTCTTTGATTTTCCCTGAAATGATTATTGGTTTCATGGCTAAGAGCCAACTGTGTGTTCCTCCCGTGTTACGGAGATTATTCACTGGGGCGTGGAAGCATACATTCCTTTCGCTTATCATGTGCCTAATGAAAAAAAAAATGTTTTAATCACTCTTGTTCTAATGCTGTCCACAGCAAGGAAAGGACCTTCAAAGGGCACCAGAGCCAACCCACCCCCGAATCTCATCTCTTTTATGTTTCTGCCCGGAATCTTGCCAAGTCTGTCCTTTGCTCTGCTACAACTGTTTCATACATATTAAATGCTCGGAAGTCTCCAACTCAAATTCTTACCGCTCCTTTTTGCATTTTGCCAAAAACCTTTCATACAACTTGACTTCATCATCCCCCTCTTCGATTTTCCACTCTGATGACTCTGTGGCTTTTTTTTTTTTTTTTCTGATAAAGCAGAACTCATTGCTCAGACTTTATCCTCCAATTCCACCTTAGACAATACTAGTGCTGTTCATCCATAACTTCTCCCCTCTGACTTCCTCTTGGGTGATATTAAAATTTCTTCAATTGATGTATTTTCTGCCATCATTGGCCTTAATGCTAACAAGGCATATGGGCCTGATGGGGTCCCTCCTGTTGTCCTCAAGAAGTGTGGTTCTGTGCCTACCCCCTGCCTAGGTAAACTCTTTCACCTTTGTCAACTTGTAACTCTCCTTGTTGGATGTTTGCTCTCCTTCAACCTCTCTCAAAGAAGGGTGACTATTCCCAGCCTTCGAACTGTCGCCTAATTGTTTTAACATCCTGTATTTATATAGTTTTTTAATCTATCAAAAAACAATTTTCAGAGCGTCTTTCCAGCCATAACCTTTCCGATCGTCAGTAGGTTCCGCAGGGACACTCCAATGATGATATTCTCACCTACATATCCTCCTTTCAGGGGTTTGGCGAAAGCTTTGCCATTGTACATCTCAAAGGCTTCTGATCGGGACTGGCATAAAATTTCAGTTTCCAAATTGCCTTCTTACGGTTTCTATCCTTCGCTCATTGCCGTCATTTCCAGCTTCATTTTTGGTCATTCTATAGCTGCTGTTGTAGACAGCCACCATTGTTCTAGGGCTATCATTTGGGGTGTTACTCAAGACTCTGTCTTATCACCAACTCTCTTCCTTCTATTCATCAGTGACCTAAGCTGAACATCTAGCCCTATTCACTCATTTACTGATGGTTCCACCCTTCATCTTTCCATCCACTTCCCGCAGTGTCCATCTCAGCAGGTACTTCAACAAACAAAGGATGAGGCTAAGGTACACTTAATGTCTAATTTGGCTCATATCTCTGATTGGGGTAAAAGTAGTCTTGTTGTTTTTAATGTAGAAAAAAACTAAATTTCTGCATCTTTAAACCCGTCAGAATCTACCAAAGGAATATCGTCTAAATATTAACAGTAGCCAATTCAATCCTGCATCATCTTTGAACATACTTGGGGTTTCATTCTCTCGGGATTTATCTTGGAAGGCTGATATTACCTCTCCTGTAAAATCTGCTTTCAAGAGATAGGGTGTACTATGCCGACTCAGAGCCTTCTTTACCCCTGCTCAGTTGTTGACTTTATAAGCGGATTATATTCGTCCCTGTGTAGACTACAACTCTCATGTGTGGGAAGGCTCCACACACACTGCTCTTCTCAAGAATATGGAAGCAAAGGCTTTTCATCTCATTGACTCTCCTCCTCTTACTGGCTCCCTTCACCCTCTATCTCTTTACCACAGTTGCATTTTTACTTCTTTTCAATCGCTATTCAATATTCACTGCTCCTCTGAAATGTCTGCTGGTATCCCTCCATCACTATGGTGTGTGCGTAGCACCAGTGTAGCAGCAATATCACATCCCTTTTCTGTCCGGCTCTCTAATGCAGAAGCTAACCGTTACTCCCAGTCTTTCATGTATGCAACGGGTCAACTCTGGCCCTGTCTTCCTCTCACTATATTTCCTACTGCCTATGATCTCCAGTCTTTCAAACCCAGTGTGTCCATGCTTCTCGAAATGAATGGATCTTGAATTTGTCTCTCTGTTATCTTGTTTTTATTTTTTCTTGGAGGTAAGAACCTGCGGCCTACAAGTAAGAAGGAATATATATATATATATATATATATATATATATATATATATATATATATATATATATATATATATATATATATATATATATATACATATATATATATATGTAACTTGCAATACTTTGGTGATAGAAACTCCGTGTACAAACAGCTAGATAAGGAGTTTATTACAAGCTCACAGTAAAATAGTCTGCCCGTCTTGGCTGCCTGCTAAGAACTGATGCAATAACGCCTTCTTCCCAGGCTTCAGGTCCTGGGAAAGCGTGCTGACCTAGCAAGTTTAGTGGGGGCATGTATGCATTGGGGGGTGGGACATATATACATCGAGGGTAGACATATTGTGGAGGGGGTACACTACTTCCCTGGGTAGCTGAGATGGTGTCTCCTGACACCAGGAGTTAAATGGGGTTTGATGATAGTAGTAAGGCAGGACCGGGGAGGTTTGTACAAGGGATAAGTATGATACAGGGGCAGTAGGGGAGACATGGCCATGTTGAGGGGAGGGAATGAGAAGGATATATACATATAAGATATACAAGGAGTAATAGGTACGAGTCCAGTAAGGGTCGAAGGTATACATAGACATAATGGGAATTACACAATAATAGTTTGATACATGATAAACAAGGAGTAGATATGAGAGAGCTATTGTTCTTCGTTCATTTTTTTTTTTTTGTATTTTCTGTAGGATACACTGTCACTCAGTAATGCATTAAAGAAATACCATCATTTTCTAGTAGGCAGAGTTCTGTTCACAGTTTGGTTAATTGTCAGATGGCATTGGTAGTCACTGAATGTGAGGGCACTAAGTACGGGGAGTTTCTACGTCGGGTGTAGGGTGTACTATGCCTGTAGCGACTCTGAGTTCCTGGAGTCAACGTTCCATTTTTCTGACACAACAATGCACTGCACAAATGATGAGTAGAAAACCTATGAAAGCGATAACCACAGGGGGAAACACAACTGTTGGATGAACCCATGAACGGCTGAAGGTCAGAGAAAATTGATCCATAATGAAATCACTGTCATTAAGGAAGGTTAGCATGCGCAAGTTAGGAGAGGTGATGGTAATGTTGGCAGACGGTAGGGTTGAAGGTATGCTGATTGGTTGAAAGATGTCATAGGAGTGTTTATGGACAGCTTGGTGATAGTGAGTGGCGTAAGTGATGACGGACTCTGATTTGATGGTACAATAGTCAGGTGCTTTGTAGAGACCACTAGCGGGGACGGATCGAACCGAAGAACCAGGGCACATGATTGTGACAGAGATGGGAACAGCAAAGAAGAAGTACTGGACATGGTTGAGGTAAGCATGGTGGACCGGGAGGTCAGGAGCTGGGACAAAAGAACAGGCCAAGTAGATGGAATGGTTGCGAACTAAAGCAGACTCACAGGGTGTAGCACTGCTAGGGAAGATAGCGAAAAGGTGGGCAGCACAGAGACGAGAGGTCGGAGTAAGGGAGGAACATTGCTGGAGGTCTGTGGAAGAAAGGAAGGCAACTGAAAGATGATCATGGGAGAGGAGGAAATATTCTGAAGGAACAGATACTTGTAACAAGGAGTCATTGAGGCAGAAAGGGAAGGGAATGATGTGGAAAAGGTTGAAGGTTATGGCAGAACGGAGAGGAATATGGACGACAACGTATGTGGTGAAAAGAGTGGCTTCGAGAACAGGATAATAATATTCAAGGGAGGAGTAGGGGAGGACTGGGGAGAGACCGAAGGTGGAGTGAGCCCATTCCAGGACAGAACGGAGAGCTGAGACAGGCACTAAGTCGGCAGTGACACGTCCATTGATAGCATCGACCAGAATACGAACCAAGGTAGAGACTTGAGACAGGAGAGAGTCAACGGCCAGTTGGAGATTATCCATGTTCAGTTTGAGGTAGAAGAACTGAGAGATAACGTTGAGATCTGAAAGGTGGCGTTGTAAGATATCGGTGAAATTGTTTAGAGTGGACGTGACTTCATTGAATTGTGTCGTGAGCTTCTGTAACATAGTGTGTTGGATTTTAATGACTCAGCGTTGTGATTCTAGGGCTGAAGCTAAATGAGTGAGATTAGATTTGAAGCCAGAAATGTCACGGGCTGTAGCAACGCCAAACAAGCCACTCAGAATCTCACCACCGAAGTCGAAGAGACCTCGTTTCACACGAGAACGAAACGGGTGTCGGAATGGAAAATGTGTCATTGAGCTCAGTGAATCTGTTACTTATGTATTGCAATTGCCAGGAGAGTGGTAGGAAAAGGTTATAGAGATACTCATTTGGGTTGTGTGTCCCCATGAGGGCCGTGAGATGGGTCCTGATTCCTTGGAGCTGGTGCGCGTAGGCAGGTAGGGCAATGGCTACGTTGGCCAGGGGCGCAAGATAGTAGCGCAAGGAGACCTCGTCTCCTGAGCCGACCAAGGCCCCGGGACATACTCCACCATCGTCCTGACCTGACCCAGACCCCAGGAGGGTCAGCACTGCCAGCAGGGAGATCGCTAACATCGTACCTAGAAAATCAGGGTAGAGTTAATGGAGGAGGTCGTGAAGAGGTTGATGGGCAGAGCGCAGTTTGGACCAATAGTGATTGGTTGATGAATGAGCAGGTGGAGGTGGAGAGGAAGGAGACTGAGGGATAGGTGGAGACAAGGTAGACTGAGGGATGGGAGGAGGGGAAGAGGGGGCAAGAGGTTGTGTAAGTGACTCTTCCAAGACGAGGCCACGGGGTGCTCGCTTTAAGTCATCGACGTGGACCCATCTGGTGTCCTTAGTGGACAGGTCCTGGAGGTGAAATTTGTTGCCTTGTTGAGTGAGGACGCGGTGGGGTTCTGTAAATTTGTCATCCAACTTAGAGGAACGCGTATGGGAATGAGCAAAGACAAGATCGCCTACATTGATAGTGATAGGAGAGGCGGACTTATGTTGGCGCTGCAGCATGTCCTCCTGAGAGGAAGCCAAAGTGGATTGGACATACTGGTGGATTGTCTGGAAGTTGGCCAATTTTAGTTTAGCATAATCATCCATGTTGTAGATGGGTTCTGGCTTTGAGGATAAGAGAGAGTATGGGAGGTCCTTGTCAAAACCAAAGAGGACAAAGAAGGGAGATTCAGCAATGGATGCATTGATGGAGCTATTGATGGAGGACGCCACTTGGGGAATCCAGTCATCCCAGGACGAACTATGGGAGCCTAGATGTCTGAGGCACTCTAAGATTTTTCGGTTGTGGCGTTCTACAAGGCCATTGGAAGCCAGATGGTTAGGCACGACATTGCACTTACTGATGTGAAAGCGGCGACAGATCTCATCTAGAAGGCTACTGTTGAACTCTGTACCGTTGTCAGTAAGAATGGTATGAGGGGTACTGAATGGGAAAATTACGTGATCTACAAAGGCACGTGCAACGCTCTTCGCGGTCTTGTCGGAGAGGGGTACGAGGACACAGTAGCGGGAGAAGTGGTCAGCCGCTACAAACAAGTACTCAGCGCCAGATTCTGTGAGAGGTAGTTTTAAGAGATCGATTGAGACAGTTTCCCATGGTCGTGACAGGATTGGGTATTGTAAGAGAGGTGCTGGTAAGCCGGTTGATCCTTTGTGGCGGTGGCAGGAGAGGCAAGAGTCACAGTGGGCATTGATATCGCGGCGCATGGTTGGCTAATAGTATTTGAGACGTGCTTGGTGCAAGCATCGGTCTTTACCTGGATGGGAAGCTTGAGGAGTATTATGGACAATATTAAGAACCTTTGGTATCAGGGCAGTGGGGACAACAAGTTGGCGTACTTCACGATTGGGCATATCTTTGCCTGTTAGCAGTGTTTTCCTGTACAAGAGATCATCATCTAGCATGAACTCATCCAGTGATACTGGCAGAGTAGGTAAGGTCGAGGCATCACCAGATTCTGGGAAATAAATGACCTTGGACCACATGGGGTCTTGGCGCTGAAAGTTTCGAACAACTTCTTACGTTAGTGTAGTGTTTTCAGTTACTTCAGGCTGCAGTGATGTTATAGCTGCTGCTACGTGACGCGAGAGTGCGTCTGCGACTACATTCAACTTGCCTGGTACATATTGAAAAGTGGGATTAAAGTCCTGTATGATGACAGACCATCTACCTAACCTACCTGTTAGGTTGCGATTCTTGAACAAATCACATAGTGGAAGGTGGTCTGTTTGGATATGCACTGGATAACCATAGACTATATCTCTGAAATGTTTCAAGGACCAGACTACCTCTAGCACTTCGAGATCTGTGACACTGTAGTTATTTTCAGTGGTTGTAAGGGCGCGACTAGCATATGCTATTACACGCTTCCTTGATGCTTCATCGAGTTGCATCAAAACGGCACCAAGTCCAGTGCCTGAGGCGTCTGTGCAGAGAAGGAAGGGTGTGGTATAATCAGGAAATGCTAGAACAGGGGCATTTACAAGAGCTGTCTTTAGCTTTTGGAAGGCCTGTGACTGGTCGTTAGTCCAAACAATGGGGCACATTCTGCTTGAGTAAGTGGGTCAGAGAATGGCGATCTTTGCATAATCCCGTATGAATCGACGATAATAGCCACTGAGGCCCAGGAAACTTCGTACAGCTTCGGTAGTGGTAGGTTCTGGGAAGTTAATGATCGCCTTAGTTTTATCTTCATTAGTATGAATGCCTTGTGCATCTACCACATGGCCTAGGAATTTGATTTTCTTTCGCAGGAAGTCACATTTACTGAGATTGATAATCAGGCCTGCAAGCTGGAGGCGTTCAAAGACTTCCTGGAGTTTGGTAAAATGATCAGGGATGGATTTACTCACAACAATGATATCATCTAGGTAAGCAAAAAGAGAGTGTCCCATCATACCGCTGAAGACTGAATGGATAAGTCGCATAAACACGGAAGGAGCATTTCTCAGACCAAAAGGGAGTCTCTTAAACTGAAAATGTCCGGAAGGGGTGCTAAAGGCTGTAACTGGGCGAGAGGATTCTTCCATTTCGACCTGTCAGTACCCGCTGAGGAGGTCTAAAGATGAAAAGACTACGTTATTTTCACCAAGGGATTCTAACAAATCAGTGAGGACGGGTAACGGGAATCGGTCTGGAACGGTGACAGAATTGACCTTACGATAGTCAACTACTGGTCTAAAGTTGCCGTCCTTCTTTGGTACTAAGAAAAGTGGGCTATTCCATGGACTGACGGAGGGTTCAATAATGTCCTGGTCTAACATGTTCTGTACCATTCGATCTGTCTGCTTTCTCTGGCTGTGAGGAAATCGATACGCTAGTATGTAAATCGGCTGAGTTCCTGGTAGTAGTTCAATCGTATGTTTGACAAGGTCTGTTCTACCCATCGGTTCACCGGGTAAGGCAACCACGTTTCTGTACAAGGTCAGAAGGTCGAGGAGTTGAGGCGTATTTTCTGGGAAATCTGTGCAAGTGAGATGTGAGAGCATATCGGGTGAATATGTCGGCGCAGATCCCGTAGAGTTAATAGTACATACACCGATTGGTGTACTATCATCAGTCTGAATAGTAGGAATTGAGGAATCCTGGCACACCCTTACGGCCGCTGGGTATACTAGGAAGTCTCCAATCTTTACACCACTTTTAAGTTTTAGTGGAGCATTTGTGACATTGAGCAAGTACAGGTAGCATAAACTGTCCTCTAAGACTGTACACCACGCTGACTCATAAGTCAAGCCATTCACACAACACGTCTCAGGTAGTGTTAGTACATCTACTCCTTCTTTCACACCGGCAACACAAACAGAGACTCTGGTGAACTCATGCGGTAACAAAATTGTGCACGTATTCGTTACTGCATGTTTCGTCTCTACGTGTTGGAGAAGATCATTCACACTATGTGAGGTAGGTAATTGAGACACGTCTGAGTCAGCGACAGTGTTGTCGGGAGAGGAGGTAAGAGCCATGTCCGAAGGCTGAGATGATGTATTAGTAGACATTGAGGAATTTTTGTCCTTGCTCGCAGTCAGGAAGGGAATGATCTCTGTATTCTCAGATGATGATAGTGGTGGTTTGGGCTGGGTTGGACTTTTTGGTAGTGATAGGGACAGAGGTAATTGAAGGACTGATTTGATCGTAAGAACAGGATGGGGACATTCCATAGTGTAAACCGGGAATCCAGAAATGTCTATACTACCACAAGCAGGTAATAATGCAATGGAGTGTTGTGCCATGGTGGAGAAACCAATAAGGGCATCTGCGGGATACTGCAAGTCATTAGTGACATGAAATTCAATGGGGATAGGGGGCAAATCTCTGTGGAGTTTGACTTCAAGGGTGACTCTTCCCTTAACCTTAAACTCTGAGCCTTCGACACCACATAGGTGAATGTCTGGTGGTTCTAGGAAACTGACGTGGTTGTGATGTCGATGAATAATTTGTGAGGAATTTTTGGAGATGAGATTTACTATAGATCCTGTGTCCAAGAAGAATGACATTGGTATGTCATGACTGCTTCCGAGAATGACTAAACCCGAGGATGTTATGGGACCTACACGGCGGATGGGGAGTTGGGTGTCTGGTTCTACGTGATATTGGTCCGATACAGGCGCGGCGCTTCCCCCGACTGTTGGCGGTTGAGGTAACGACATTCCTCAGTGGTGTGAGTCGTGCTTGATTTGTGGTATTTGCAGTGTGGACGACGTGAGCGGGAAGGCGTACGCTGTCTGGTTTGGGAGTGAGGACGTCTGTATGTACGGTCGCAACTGAATGCTCGATGTTCAGGATGACCACAGTGCCAGCAAAGAATCAAAGATTGTCTGTTCCGTCGGACGCTAGATTGATCACGACCTGCGGTAGGAGAATGATGTGTGGCAGGTCTGCCGCGTGTGGTGGGACGGGAGCGAGATTGGTCTGGGGTAGTGGAGGTGTGACAGACTGAGGAGGCCAAGGGTTGGGTGGTGCCCTGACGCGTGTAGTTCGAACCTGTTCTTTCATGAATGGCTTTAGTGACCTGAATAATTTTATCTCTTGGATTGAAACCGATTTCCAAGGCTAGCTCTCACTGTTTAGGAATAAGCCAGTGAAGGAATCTCAGGTAACCATTTAAGTCAGCAAAGTTGGTGAGTGAAAGCATTGGAACGCCATTCTTGTCTTCTAACCATTTCGTGCCTACCAGTAATTGGAGCATCTTGCTACCAGTTGCTTTCATCATGGCAGCAGCTTCGCGGAGCTTGGCATATTGCGCTGGGACGCGCAAGTCCTCATCTAGTTGGTTTAGGAGATTAATGAATCCCATGAGAGACGCGGTATTTGAATGCTGGCAACAAAGGCTGATGAATTTCGTACGAAAATCAGCAAAGGTACGAATGTTATCGAAATTTCCTGCACGGATCGCGGATCCGATGTCCGATATGCCGTGGTTCCAGTCGACCCATGAGGTAGGCTACTTTGAGCGATTCATCAGTTATCTGTCTATTGTGGATTTCTGTTTCGACTTCTCTGAGGAAATCATAGACAGACCAAGTTGGGTCCTGGCCAGTAAATTTGGGACGATTGGCATCGTCGAGATAGATAGACTGTGAGGGTTGGCCATGGCTGGAAGTGCAGAAGTGGCGGCAGGAGAGGTGTGGGAGAGAGAGAAGGTAGTGGCAGGTAAGGGCGAGCAAGACGGGGTATGGAGGGAGGCAGGAGAGGGAACAACAGGGAAAGGAGTAGAGGAAGAAGAAGGGAGTGTAGAGGCAGGAGTAGAGGAGGAGGTATCTGGATTTACGAGTGTAGGACGGGTAGTAAGTGATTCTGCGGGAAGTGAAACGGGAGGCTCAGGTACAGGGTGGTGGTACTCTTTGCCACTTCGTAAATGAGTGATTGTGTTAAAAGTCGGCAGACGGGGTATGAGCAGGGGATGTTTCCGGGTCGAGAGGGCTGGTGTTAAGCGGTTGACATGGAAAGTATGACATTTAATGCGGCAATGGAAAATGAAAGGATGAAGATGGATATGTAGGTGGAAATGTATGATATAACAATGAGAGAATGGAATACATGAGTAGGTGTGAAAATGAATGAAGGTGCGGGGATGGATGGTTTAAATAAAAGTCAAAGGATGAGATGGATTATAAATAACGTAGGTGAAGATGAAAACGGGGTAATGGAAATGAGATGGAATATTTACAATATCCAATCTGTAGAGAAAATCGAGGATAATCTCTATAGAAAGGAAAGATATACTATAGTTACACAGTAGGGACGGAAGTGTCGAGATATGACGTGCAGGGGTGGCTGGGCGGAGCTGGGCTGGGGCGGGGCGGGGCGGGGCGAGGCGGGGCGAGGCGGGGCGGTGGTGGAGAGACAGCTGGGAGGAGAGGAGAAGAGACGCCGCGATGAATCACCGGCAGGGAGTGGCGGTCTTAGGAGGCTCCGTAATGCAGACCAGATGCGGGTGACGGCAGGGCGTGGCGGCGATGGGGCCGGTGGTGGGTGGTGAGGGCAAATGTTGGTTCAAGGCAGGTGTAGAGCTGTTGAGTTGCAAATACAGAGAATGGTGGTGGGCAGGCAGTGGGCAGACAGTGATCAGTGGTACCTTGGGGGCAGGAGTTATGATGAGTTCGGAACAGGTGCTGGGAACAGGTGCAACAGGTGCATAGGTCGCCGACGGTGACACGTGCAGTCAGGAACAAGGCGTGTGGGTGGGGTTGTTGGAGAGGTGAGCACTGGTGAGAAAAATTGTACACTCGGAAAGCACAGCCAGGGATTACACCACTAGAGGCACTGAGGAGGTGCGAGGCTGGGAGATGCGAGACGTCGTATATCTTGTGATGTCACTAAAAATTGGTGGAGGTGGTCAGAATCTGATGGTTCGAAACACCGCTGCTACCAAATGTAACTTGCAATACTTTGGTGATAGAAACTCCGTGTACAAACAGCTAGATAAGGAGTTTATTACAAGCTCACAGTAAAATAGTCTGCCCGTCTTGGCTGCCTGCTAAAAACTGATGCAATAACGCCTTCTTCCCAGGCTTCAGGTCCTGGGAAAGCGTGCTGACCTAACAAGTTTAGTGGGGGCATGTATGCATTGTGGGGGGGACATATATACATCGGGGGTAGACATATTGTGGAGGGGGTACATATACATATATATATATATATATATATATATATATATATATATATATATATATATATATATATATATATATATATATATATATATATATATATATATATATATATATATATATATATATATATATATATATATATATATATATCATCATCATCATCATCATCATCATCCGGACCTCCTTTCCCACCCAAGGGCAGGGTGAGGAGTAGCAATGTCCAGAGAGCCCCAAATTGCCCAATCCAATAGGCCACGCTTCCATTCGGTCATCATTCAAGCCCCCGAAATCCTGGCTCTATCGGACACGCCAAAAATACTCACCACGTTCTGTAGCTTCACATATCATATCCGACAGGGTCAATCCAGACGCTGCCACGTTAAAAAGGGGTGCCAAAAATCCCTGATCATGCACATCTCCTCACAAAATTTATCCAGCTAGCTCGATCTCCTGTCAGTTCCCTAGCCTCACCAACTTCCAAACCTCTCTTCCTCACACATTCATCCACAATATCTCTCCACCTTCTCCTTGGCCTACCTCGGCTCCCCCCTCCTTCGAATTCGCTCAGATATACCTTCTTCACCACTCTATTGTTATCTATTCTCTCCACATGACCATACTATCTCAGTACACTCTCTTCAATTCTGGTGTCCACCGACTTCCTCACTCCGCATATTTCACGAATCACATTATTTCGTATCCTATCCACCCTCTGTACTCCACATACATTCCTCAGCAGTCCCATCTCCACTGCTCTTACTCTTGATTTTTCATTTTCATGCCACACCATAGACTCACATCCATAAGTTACAGTTGGCACTAACACTCCTTCATGTAAGCCTCGTGCAGCTGCAACACTCAAGCCTCTGTTTCTGATCAAGGCCTTCATTGCACCAGCTACTTTTCTTCTTTGTGTCACTCTACTTTCAACTTCTTTTGCACATTTTCCTCTCTTTTCTATCACTGTACCCAGGTATTTGAACTCTCTCGCCAGTTCCGGTCTCTCTCCATTCACTGTTACATTGCACTGGGAGTCACCTTCTCTCTCAATAACCATCACTTTGCTCTTTTCTACATTTACTCTCAAGGAACGACGCTTACAGACATCAGCAAAACTCTGCACTAGCCTACCAAGTTCTTGTCCGGTACTTGCAAGCAGCACTCATCATCAGCATACAACAAATTTGAGATATTCCATCCATCACCATTCATTACCAATGCCATCCCTCTCTCCATTACTCGTGTTTTCACTTCTCTCATCACCCCATCCATATATACACTGAATAACCATGGGGACATCACACAACCTTGTTGCACGCCCACACTGATTGTAAACCATTCACTTAGATGCCCATTAACCCTGGCACATGCTTCACTACTATCATAAAAACTCTTGACGGCACCTAACAGCTTAGCCTCTACACACTACATGCGCAAAACTTTTCACAATCCTTCTGTGTCCACTTTGTCATATGTTTTTTCCAGATCCATGAATGCCATAAAAATTTTATGGTCCTTCTCACAAGCCTTCTCTACTATCTGTCTCACTGCCAATATTAGGTCCACACATCCACTGCCACTCCTTAAGCCACCCAGTTCATCACTCACTAGGATTTCTGATATCTCTCTTACTTTCTCTATAATAATTCTTCCATATACCTTCCCTACCACACTCAGTAAGCTTATGCCACGATAATTCTTGTACTCACTTCGTTCACCTTTATTTTTGTACAGGGGTACAATCACAGCCTTTTTCCACTCTGCAGGCACAGTTTCACTCATCCATGCCTTCTTACATATCTCCAGCAAACACTTCATTCTATTCTCACCACTACATTTAAGCATCTCTGCATACACCTCATCAACCCCAGCTGCTTTCCCATTTTTCAGCCGCTTCACAGCACTCTTCACCTGTGCGAGTGTCACGTCTCCTGGCACTGCATTCCTTCTCTGCATACCCCCAAAACCAATCATGTTTACAGCTGCTATGCTCTCTCTATCCCCATTCATCAGGCTTTCAAAATATTCTTTCCATCTGGTCCTTACTTCATCTCCATGGGTTAATAATCTACCACCTGCATCCTTCACACCATCACATTTCTTACCGCTTTCACTTCTACATTTCCGCACCTCTTTCCAGAATTACTTTCTATTTTCAGAGTAGTTCGCATTCATTTTTCTTCCTAGATCCTCATTTACCTCCTTCTTTTTCCTCTTCACTAGTCTCTTTATGTGCTTCTTGCTCTCAACATATTCAGTTCTTATTTCAACTGAACCCCTATCCTGTAACCACTTTAGCCACTTCTTCCTCTTTTCCTCCACCGCTCTCTTTACCTCCTCATCCCACCATCCCATACCTTTCTTCTTTGTTGTTACTCTTGCCACACCACATACCGCTTTAGCATTTCTAACTAAGCAGTCCGTATATGCATTCCACAGTCTGTCCAGATTCATTTCATTCCAATTCAGTAATTCTAACTCGTCCTCTACTTTGGTCCTGTATTCATCTGCCATTTCTTTGATCCTCAGCTTCTCAACTTTCAGTCTTTCTCCCTGACTGCTTCTCTCTCTCCTGATCCACCTTACTCCTTTCAGCTTGATCTTGCATACTACAATCATATGATCTGACAAGACCTCCACATCGTCCTCTCGCAGCCCTCGTATCAGGAACCATTTACATCATCGACCTCTCTACGAGCACGTAATCAATCAGGCTTCTTTCAACACGATCCCCGTTCCCTCAATATCATGTATATTTATGTGCATCTCTGTGTTTCAAATACGAGTTACAAATGCACAACCTCCTCTCCTGACACATATCATTTAGTCTCTTCCCATTATCATTTTCTCCTGGTACTCCATAGCAACCCATTATGTCATCCTCAGGGCCAGTGCCTACTCTTCCATTCATATCCTCCATCACAATCACTTTGGCCATGTGGAGAGGATGGAGGGTGAAAGACTGACGAAGAGAGTGTATGTGAGTGAGGTGGAGGGGGAAAGAGGGAGGGGGAGGCCGAGGATGAGATGGAGGGATGGGGTGGAGAGGTATATGAGAGAGGGGGGTGTGAGTTGGGAGCAGGGGAGTGAAATGGCGGGGGACAGGGCGACTTGGAGGCGATTTGTTTGTGGCCACCCCAAAAGGGACTGAGGCGTCTGGCAATAGATAGATAGATAGAGACAATCACTTTATAGCTCCTGAGCATTTCTCCCACTACTTCATCCAGCTCATCCCAAAATCTGTCTTTCTCTCTCTCACTCCTGTCCTCACATGGTGCATATGCTACAATCACTGCCACTTTCACCTTCTCAGACTTGAACTTGACATACATACATCTCGAGCTAAAACATTTGTAGTCTCTCATTCCACTCTGCCACACTTCATGCATCAACATTCATTCATATATATATATATATATATATATATATATATATATATATATATATATATATATATATATATATATATATCTACCTATCTATTCATATAGACAGATCTCTCTCTCTCTCTCTCTCTCTCTCTCTCTATATATATATATATATATATCATCGTCATCATCATCATCATCAGCCATTACAAGTCCACTGCTGAACAAATGCCTCTCCCAACCTTCTCCACTAATTCCTTAACTGAGCCAATCTTTGCCATGTTTTCCCTGCAAATTTATCTCATCTCTCCACCTCCTGTCAGGCCTTTTCTGTTACGCTTACAATCTTTTGGTGTCCAGTCAGTCAGCCTCTTGCTCCATTGGTTATCCCATATTCTTGCTACATGGCCTGCCTGCCTCCATTTCTGTTCTTTTATATCTTCTATAATATCTTTGACTTTAGTATACTCTCTCACCCAATTTGATCTTTTCCTGTCTCTTAAAGATGTTCTCAACATTGACCTTTCCATTGCTCTCTAAGAACGAATTAATTTATTTTCCATCGATTTTGCCAGTTTCCAGGTCTCTCAACCATACCTCATAGCTGGAATTATAATTTCGTTATATGCATTTTTGTTTCATACAAACTGGCAAGCTACTTTTCATCATGTCCCTATGTTTACCGGAAGCTTTCCATGCAGTTGTAAAGTGTCTTTTTATTTTGCTATCATGATCTTTCGTTAATTTTAGTATTTGCCACATGTATTTGTACTCCTCGACTTCTTTAAGAATGTCTTCGCCAATTCTGATGACTCTATTGGTTGTGGATTAAACATTAGTTTACTCCGGTTCATCTTTAGCCCTACTTTGAGACTTTCTCTGTTCAGGTAATTTTACATTTCTTGCAATGTCTCTGCTGTTTCTGAGATTAGGACAATGTCATCTGCAAATCTTAAATGGTTTAGTTTTTCTCCATCTATGTTCAACCCTTTGTTTTCCCAGCCTAGCTTTCTGAAGATACTTTTCTAGGCAAGCTGTAAATAATTTTGGTGATATTGTATCTCCCTGATGCACGCTCTTCTCAGTCTTACTTTTCTCTGAGTCCTTATGTAATTTAACTGTAGCAGTTCCCTCTTTATATATTGTTTCGAGCAGTTTCACAATGTTTTTGTTCACTCCTTGTTCTCGCAATCAATTTATAATTGCGATGTGCTCCACTGAGTCGAAAGCCTTTTCGTAATCAACAAAACCTAAGCACAGTGGTTTATTATATTCTGTAGTTTTCTCAGTTAGCTGATCAGTAGTCTAATTCCCGCTTCGGAATCCTGCCTGTTCACGAGGTTGGTTTTCCTCCATATTTGTAGTTATTCTGTTCGTTATGACTCTTCACTAAAGTGAAGAGTTTGTAAATGACTGATAATAAACTAATGGGTCGGTAGTTACTAAGATCTTTTGAGTCACCTTTTTTGTAAAGTAAAATAACACTTGCATTACACCATGCTTTGGGAATTTTCTTCTTTTTTATTCATTGAGTAAATATGTGAGCAAGCCTGTTTTGTACTTCTACTCCTGCATCTAACAGTAAATCCAACAGTTTCTCTCTCTCTCTCTCTCTCTCTGTATATATATATATATATATATATATATATATATATATATATATATATATATATATATATATATATATATATATATATATATGTATATATATATATATATGTTCATACAATATAAAGCTAATGAACAGTATAGTAATAGGTAAAGAAGCATTAATGCTACTGGAACAGTACTGTCAGTGCATGTATTTAACCCAGTAGATAGGCTGACCAGTCAAGTGTCTGTAGAAGAATGCAGCACAATGTCGGTGGTGTGAAATGGAAAGATTTTGTTAAAACCAGATAATATGTAAGAGTGAATCAAATTAAAACAGAAAGCAGGTGGTGTTGAGGCCTACTATATTTCATCAGTCCCATCCAGTTTTTTGTCATTACTTTATTTCTTCATCAGCTCCCTTTAAAATTAGCACAGTTGTTCCTTAAGCAAATATTCCCAGACACCTTTTTTTCTTTTAGGTGAAATGTTTTATGGACTCAAAGGTACTGTATACTATACAAACAAACATTTGGAAATGATATTCTTGTATGTTCCTTAATAATTATGCCAATTAGCACAAAAGAATGTTAGTGTACTATAACTTCCTGTATCCCATTGGGAATGATGGCAGTGTATGATTTATTCAATTGTTACCATCCACCTGACACAGTTAGAGTAGGGTATTGCTATCATTAAGATCAACAGGTGTCCGTCCTTAGAGCTGGGTGGCAGGGCGGCAGGGGGTCTGGCCAAGCAAAGAGATTTTGTTTCCGGCCAGAACTCAGAAAGTATTCACTACAGAGTCATGAAATTTCACATAGTTATGTGTTTTATAATGAATTGGTGCTTTTCGAGGGTTGAATGATGTGTCTTAGTATTTTTTTAAAATAAAGAAAAAAGTAAAAGAATTTTTTCCAGAGATTTCAATGCAATTTACACAAGGAATCTGAAGGGCCCATGTTATGTGTCCTCAAGGCGTTCTCCTTACGCTAACCTTTAAGTGAAAAGATTGGGAAGTGGAGATGAGGGCCGTTAAGCGCTTGGTTAGGTGTGCAGGGAGATGAGGGGGTATATGCTTGGTCAAGTGGAAAGTTGCAACGGGGTAGCGTTGATAACAACACCCTCCTCTGACTTTGTCAGGTGGAGGCTAAAAATATCCATTAGAACATGAAGTATTTATATTTTCAGGTATTGCCGGTAAGAAAGAAAAGATTTGTTCTTGTTAATTTCTTCGAATTTTCTCCGGTGTTATTAAATCGTTCATGGATTCCCAGATGACTTCCTGTGTACAGCACTTAGAAACCATTCTCCATCGGCTGGTTAACAGATTCTGCCGGTAACAAATTCACTATTTGCACGATATAAACACAGCACAGAATGCAGAAGAAAACAAGGTCTGCCACAGCTTCATTCTTTTCAGGATCCATAATGAAATCTTTTTGACTTCTGTTTGTTCTTGGTTAGGCAACTCACAAGCAAAAAGCACTATGGCCATCGTGATGATCTGCTACTCCTTTCACCTAGCAAAAAGAGTTAACAGATCAACCAATAATGTTCGGTGTGACAACATTATAATGGCATCATTTAGTATGAACATAGTCACTTTGTGAACCAATATATCACGCAAATTCTTAGGTAGGAATGAAGACATCAACGATAATGACAGCGCCGACTATGAGGGTGATAAAGATGATGATAGTGATGATACAGATGGTGGTAGTTAAGATGATGATGATGATGATGATGATGATGATAAAATACAGAAAGGATGAGCATAGTGGGACTGGAAAAATATATGGTAGAATACTCATTGACAGGATTAGGCATATAACAGAGGAGTTAGTTGGAGAAGAACAAGGGGATTTAGGAAGGGAAAAGGGTGTGTAGATCAGATATTTGTTCCAAGATGTTTAGTGCAGACGTATCTAGAGAAGGGAAAGAAAGTGTATGCTGCCTTCATGGACTTCGAGAAAGCTTATGACAGAATAGATAGGCAAAGTGTGTAGAAGGAATGGAATGGAATATGAAGTTTAGGCCGAAGGCCAAGCACTGGGACCTAAGAGGTCATTCAGCACTTTGATGAGTGAGATATGAAAGACCATAGTTTAAAAGAATGAGTATAAAAATAGGGAAAACTCCTACACAATAATTATGCAACTAAAAATCGCAGGAAAAGTGAAAACAGATGTAGACAGCAAACCCTAAAACATAACTATGATAACACTAATCACAGCTTGCAGTATAGCCCTGTCTCCTTTAAAAACGCCATAAGGCTAGAAGCATTTGTCCTATTACCTAAAACGACTGGTAGGGATCCCCTATTTGTTAAAAATTTCACCCGATAACGGGCATAGGTCGGACAGTCCAGTAAAATATGCCTGCAAATTATTGTGACATGACAGATGTCACACTGAGGTGGGACCTCTCGGTCCAAAAGGAACCCATGAGTCAAACGCGTATGGCCAATTCGCAGCCTAGTCAACCTCGTCTCAAAACCCCGACAAGAAGAGGATGACCAGGCATAGACCGAAGGCCGGATCTCTTTATACTTCGAGTTATTGGCCAGGGAGGGGGAAGTCCAATCTCGCCTGCCACTCAGACTAAACAAAGTTACGGATAACGGTCTTCAAATCAGAATAGGGAACCTTATTAAAATCCAACAGAAGGAAGAGAACATGCCGATTTTGCCTCTTTATCAGCAAATTCGTTCCAATAGGGATCAACATGTGATGGTATCAAGCAGAACGAAACAAATTTATACTTTGCAGCCAGGCACCAAAGCCAAGACTGAATCTTCCTTATTATAGGGTGGAATGTATTAAACTGCTTAATGGCGGTCAAGCTTCCATAGGAGTCTGAATATATTGTAAACGTCTTTCCCGGCATGGAGTAAACCTCTAAGCCTTCTCAATAGCAGTTAGTTCAGCAGTGAGAACAGAGGCATTGTTTGAAAGCCGTCCAGGACGTACACCCCCTTTATGGACGACAGCACAATCTACACCAAGGAGTGACTTTGAGCCATCAGTATACAACTTTACTGAGTCCCTGTGGAGGTCATGGTGCAAAAACTCCGTTTTAATTTCTGCATCCGAAGAGGTTTTCCTACATATGGTTTTTGGACACACATTAGGTTCCGGAATGAGCCAAGGAGGGAGATTGCTGTAGCTTACTGGTTCAGTCTTTTGCTCCCTCAGCAATGCATCACCCACAGGTAGCATGCGAATCTGGAATGGTATAGAGGCTCTTGGACCACGGAACTTAGATGAGTCACACTGCAACAGAACATCAACACAAGGGTTGGTGTAACAATTGCTCTTATTTTGCGCAATGTAGCGAAGCCCTAACTCATGCCTACGTAAGTCCAGAGGAAGCTGGAAGTGCAGAAGGCACCCGAGCACAATCGTAGACCCGTACTGCGGAGCACATCAAGCTCATGAAGTTAAGCCTTACAGGCAGAGGAATAAATTTGGCAAGCATAGTCAATCTGTGACAGGCACAAAGAGTTATAGAGCCTGAGAAGGGAGTTCCTATCAGCACCCCAATCAAAACCAGAGACCACCCTAAGGATAATTAATGATTTCTTGACTTTAAGTTTCAAGTAATCAATGTGCTGTGACCAAGAGAGACTTGAGTCAAAGATATGCCCAGAAACTTAACCTCCTTCTCAAAAGGGATGATGTCATCGTTTAACTTTAAGTGTGGGACAACCTCCTTGTGTGTACTTCTAGTGAACCACACTACAACAGTCTTGGAAGGTGAAAAGCAAAAACCATTATCATCAACCCAATGACAAATAGTATTTATTGACTTTTGCAGGTGATGACTAATCTCGACTGCATCGTAGCCAGACACACAAATTGCCAAATCATCAGCATACAGGGAGCCCAGCACGGGGTGGGAAATCTGATCGAGAACACCAATGATAGCCACAGTGAAACAGGTGACACTAAGAATGCTGCCTTGGGGAACACCCTCCTCTTGCCTATAAAGGCTGTTACAACATTTCCGACAGGAACCTAAATGTAATGTCCGACAAGAAGGAGCGGATAAAACGAAACATATTTCCCTCTGTGCCATGTCGAGACAGCTGAAGAAGAATACTAGTGTACCTGGTTGTGTTGTACGCCTTCTCGAGGTCAAAGAACACCCTAATAGTCTGACAATGGTTGGCAAAGCTTTGCTGGATTTTATTTGAGAGGATCAGGAGGGGGACTAGTGTTGAGCGTTTCTTCCAAAACCCAAACTGGTAAGGAGAAAGCAGCTTTTCGGATTCTAAGTACCACACTAACCTTGCATTAACTAACCTTTCCATCATCTTACAAACACAGCTGGTCAGTGCAATAGGCCTATAGCTGGTAGCCAACAAGAGATTTTTGTTTGGCTGCTGATGGGAATAATGAGGGAAACTCTCCAACTGGCAAGAAAAATGACCGTTTCCTAAATTTTGTTAATGATCTTTAGGAGGATCTTCGTAACCGCAACAAGCAAATTTGTGAGCATTGAATAGAGGATGTTGTCCACACCTGGAGACGTAGAGGTAATCGATGACAAAACGTCTTCCAGTTCCCTAAGTGTGAACGAAGCACTATAGGCAGCATTACAAGAAGATGGAGAAGGAAGAGGCATGTCAGGAATACCATTCCCTGATATTAGAGAGGACTTGGAGACATCAGGAAAATGCTTCCCTAAGGTCTCTGCAACCTCAGCAGGATCAGTGAGGAGGTCGCCACTTAGTTTCAATGTCGGATTGGGAGATGGAATTAATTTGCCTAAAAGTTTTCTAAATTTGCTCCAAATAATCCTAGAGGGAGTCTTGGAATTAATGCCGTTGATGTAAGATATCCAAGAGTCCCGCTTAGCCTTTTGAAAGTAGCGACGCTGCTTTGCCATGGCACGTTGGTAAATTTGGCACGTGGCAGCTGATCCACTGGTCTTGTAATGCCGGTAACATTTCCTCTTAATTTTCATTAGTATGGCACAGGTTTTATTCCACCAGGGACTGCAGGTTGATGCAGTTTATCTTTCGACATAGGGATGGCCACAAGAGCACTGCCCATAATCGCAGCAACAAAATAATCATAGGCTTCCAAGTGACTGGAGAAGGACTTGAAAGGCCTAGCCAGAAGAATACCATTTTTATAATGCAACCAATAGCCTCCCGGTCCCTCCACCTAGGAGGGGAATGAGCAGGGACATTTTTCACACACTTTAAATGGATTGGGTAATGATAGCTTCCATTCAGAAAAGGATTTATTGAACAATGAAAATCCATAAGGATGGAGGGAGAACATAAGCTCAAGTCAATAGCGGTAGAAGCTCCACTACAGACATTATGGTAAGTCATAGAGCGATCATTGTAAATTTAGATATTATACGATTGGAGTATGTCATCTATAATCCTACCATCAGCATCCCAAATTGTACCACCCCATAGTGGATTATGGGCATTAAAGTCCCAGGAAGGAGAAAGGGGGCAGGAAGCTGACGGATTAAGTCTTCAATGTCCTTCTCACTGAAACCACCACCAGGTGGAAGATACAAGGAGCATACCGTGAGCAAATATTCCAATACAACCATAACAGCAACAGCTGCAACTGAACAGAAGAGTGCTACAAGGACCTGTGAACAATTATTGCTGCACCCCCATGTGCCTGATTTCCTGGCAGAGGGGGAGATGCGTGAAAGACATAAATCAATCCAGGATTGTATACCTCAGAGCCCAACATGGTCTCCTGGAGACAAACGATTCCTGGATCAAAATCATGCACCAGAACTTTTAGTTGCTCAGAGCTAGAGCGAAGACCCTTACAATTCCACTGCACGATGTCAGAACAGAACATTACCTGCTAATGTCAGAAGCCCCAACCTTTCCGTTACGCAGTTGGGAAGATGAAGGCACACGTTTGGTATCAGGGTGCAATGACAGATGACGGCTCCTCATGGACTTGTCAACATCGGATTTGGTGACTGGAAACTTAGAAGTTTCAGACGAAACAGACACAGGTTTTTGTTGCCTCAGGAGGGGATGGACAGCTGTATCAGATGCTACAGGAGGGTCAGAGATTGAAGGTAAAGGAGAGACATCCATCGAACGGTCGTCAGGCGGACAGTCCTTATCAAGATTTGAGAACTTATTGGATAGTGGAATACCACCAGTATCCTCAGGGGGAGAAGAGTTCCGAGATCTCTTAGAACGGGGAGGACAAGTAAAGTCATTGTCAGCCTTTGCATTCGTTGTACGAGAGTGCTCCCTCACAGAGGAAGCAACCGCACTGTGTTTTCTGATTGCCCTTGAAGGACGAGGTGACAGCATTGCTCGAGAGGGCTCCCCCACAGAGGGAGCAACCTCACTCTGCTTACTGACGGCCTTTGAAGTACGAGGAGACAACGATATTGCTCGAGAGTGGTCCTGCACAGAGGGAGCAGCCACACTCCGCTTACTGACGGCCTTTGAAGTATGAGGTGACAATGACTGGGCAGAGGATGTCCGAGAAAAGGAGAGGCCCTTACCAGAGACAACACCGGTAACACGGAGGGCTTGGGATAAATGCAAATCTGAAGTAGTTGAATGACCAACAGAAGACTTGTCACCAGAAGTTGGAAGAGGCTTGGTGGGTGACTGAAGGTCATTTTGCTTAGTGCTGCTAGTAGTAGTGTGAGGAAGTTCAGGGGACTGTCCATCAGAACGATGGGACTGAAACCCTTCGACGACACTTGAAAATTTAGAGCTAGGGTGTTTGTGGGCCGTCAACAACCGATGCCAAGCACTTCCATAGCTAATATGCTCATTATCTGCGAGCGCAGTGATTTCCTGCTCGAACTGATACTACAGGCACGTTTTCGAATTCAGAGAGTGGTCACCACCACAGTGCTTGCAGAACTTAGAGTTAGAGGATGATTCGTGACTGGCAGAACAAATGAAGCATAACTTCAGACTTTTGCAGGAGTCCTTCATATGACCATATTCGAAACAGTTATAGCACTGTGTTGGCCTATGGCGAAACTTCTTGACATGAAATCTCAGATGTCTGAGTTTGATGTAGTCCAGCAGATGAGGTGATGAAAATGTCAGACAAATAGCGGAATTTGCACCTTTCGGCTTCCTTACCTCAATTACATTCGCAGGGCAATGACGCAGTATCTCTTCATCCTTAAAGTCACAAAGATGACTGCTGTAAATGACTGCTTTAGCAATGTTGAAGGTTTTATGTGGGAAGACAGACTGAAGAACTGAGTCAGGAGATGGAGTAAATTTAGACAAAAGGGCAGCCTGTGTGTCATTCCCCGTTTTAACTAACAAATTCCTCCCATACCTCTTCAAATTCCCCTCAGGGATATTTCCTATTTTCCTCTCGAGGCATTCAGATCCTTAGATAAAATTGTTGAGTCCATCTTTATATGTGGCAACATGCCAGTATGGCCTAGGAACGTCTCTAGGAATGTCAGGAATGTTGTCGTCATCCTCAAAAGGCTTAGTTATATAGTCGAAGTCATTGTCAGACAGATTTGCTACACTGAAAAGTTTAGCCTTGCATTTAAGCGATGCAGTACGTTCATCTAAAGCTCAAAGAGCAGCCAATGCAGAAGCGCTTTCATTGAGGGTAACGTAAACATCAAATGAAGCTCCATTCTGGCACAAAATCAACTTTAACCTGCTCATGACACCAAAAGGCCTCATGGCAGCATCATACGCAATAGTTTCCCAGATTCTGGCACAGAAAAGCACCCTTAAATCCGGGTTTTCACTGGCAAGGAACTCATAGGTCTGGCCGTCCTCCACACGAGCACCAAATTCGGGGGGAGTGGTTGCCATGAATAAAAGAAAAAACTTCATTCCCCCACCCCTTCACCCACCACGGAGCCCAACAAGGGGAGGTCAGATGCCAGGGAAAATACCACTGGTGACCCCAGAGGTAGTGGAAGAGTATACGCAGGTAACCACTGGGGGACCCGGACGAGGGTGACCCCAGGACAATAGGAGCCACCAGGCCCCCCAGTGCCCACTTGACCCTAGCCAATGCATGACCAGCTGATTGACCAGGTCGGGCACAACCAGGCCGCCTGTCTAGTCAGAATAAGGGACCAAAGAGGTGTATTGCTAGCTGCAGAGCACATCATGCAGCATCGTTCAACCCCTAGGACTCCCGTCTCCCAGCATTACGGGACGCCATACACGGCAAACACGTGGGGAGGCAACAGTCCTGCCCTAGATGGCAAGTGGGCAGGAACTAACATCACCAGCAGGCCTCCTCCACCAGAGATGTAGGGGGTGCTTGGTCCATGAGACTGACAAATGCTGAACCCTACAAAGGTAGGCATGCCTCGAAAGTAGGTGGGACTGCCAGCCACGCTTCAAGCCCTGCCACCACGTCAAGGTGACCTCCCTCAGTAGGGGGTATGTGGAAGGTATTAAGAATATATGGAGTGGAGGGGAAATTGTTGAGTGCTGTGAAGAGTATGTACGAAGGAGCTACGGTGCGAGTCGATGGTGAGCTGAGTGAGTTCTTTGATCTCAGTGTGGGACTGAAACAGGGTTGTGTGCTGTCTCCATGGCTGTTTAATATATACATGGATGGGGTTGTAAAGAAGGTGCAAGGTAGGGCAATGGATGTGGGGGTGGCTCTAATGAATGAGGGTGAGATGTGGAAGATTCCGGTGTTGCTGTTTGCTGGTGATACAGTATTGTTGAGTAAAGATGAGCGGGAGTTGCAAGGTTTGGTGAATGAATTTGGGATAGTGTGTAGGAAGAGGAATCTGAAAGTGAATGTAAACAAGAGTAAAGTTATGGTATTTAAGAGGAATGAATTCATAGAATGCACAGTGAGGTTGGATGGTGAGGATATGGAGATTGTGAGTGCTTTCAAGTACTTGGGTAGTGTGATGAGCAAGGATGGAACTTTTGGGGATGAAGTGCTTGAAAGGGTACAGCAGGGAAGGAAGGTTGTTGGTTCACTGAAAGCAGTGATGAGAAATAGTGAGGTGAGTATGGAAATTAAGAAGTCACTGCATGATAGTATTGTGATCCCCACCCTGACGTATGGAAGCGAGGCATGAAGCTTGCTAGAGGGGAACAAGTCAAGAGTGAGAGCAGTGGAAATGAGTTACTTGAGAGGAGCATGTGGAGTGACGTGGAGGGATAGGATGACGAATGAAGAAGTGAAGGAACGATGTGGGGTGGATGTGGATGTGGTTGAGAAGATTAGGAGAAATACACTGAGGTGGTTTGGACATGTGGAGAGAACAGAGAATGAAAGACTGACTAAGAGAGTGTATGTAGGTGAGGTGGAGGGAGGGAGAGGGAGGGGAAGACGGAGGATGAGGTGGAGGGATGGAGTTGAGAGGTATATGAGGGAGGGGGTAGTGAGTTGGGGGGAGGGTAGGCAAATGGTGGGTGACAGTGCAACTTGGAGGCGTTTTGTCTTTGGCCACCCTTTGCGGGATTAGATAGATAGATAGATGAAAATACTTGGTCACAGTGAATTACATCTGCTTATTTTTATTACCAGCTTTTCATGCACTAAGACTGGTTTAAATAACAACAGTGGTGAGGGGTGGGAGGCAAGTAACAGCCACATGTAAACGTAGGGAAATATTATTCAATAATGAACTGATGTTTGATGCTATCTGATATTAAAACAGACAAGCATGGAGGCCACCGTCCGCCAACTGGTGAATACACATGAGAAAAAGCGAACATAGCTGCGATTATGAAGATGCTATGTAAAATACTAGGAAGCTCAAACCATCTCGATACTACTTACATCTCTACATACACCTAAGGGGGTTTCATTCACCCTCTATGACTTATACCTTTCTAATTTGAGAATGGGTGGGACCAAACTCCCAAATGTTATTGTGATGGAACTATTTGCCGTTAAACATGTCAGAAATGACGTTAACAGGAGGGAGAAGGGGACAAGAAAAAATATTAAGCAATGTGCGCCATATCTTCACTAGTCCGGGAGCATTAAGGATACAAGTCTGGAAAAAAATTCGAGCAAGCTGATTATTTCAGGAAAGCTATATGGAAGCCTAAGTCAAAATCAACAAACATTCTCAACATTCCACGTAAACCAACCGTGTGAGACGAAATATTTAAGATGGCCACCATCGGCATGGGGCGCGTATATAGTTTAGTGAATAAAAATCATACTTGGTCATGTAATACCACGTTTATATGGGTTTTAAGGAGTGAGAAATCCATTTCTGCTATTATTCTATGAATCCAGTGTCACTGATATTCACAAAGAACGTGCGCTGAACGCAAAAAATCGAAAATCTGTATTGATACCTTTGCTATGAATTCATAAACTAGAGTATACAGTACATCATCAGATGTTTTTATATTTCAGGTTGGATACAGACTGAAATGTAGAGGCAGAAGAACATAGATGGATAGAAGACAGTGTGAATGGAATGAGATTGCAGCACAAGAACAGTGTGATATTTGTTACTTTTATGATAAGTCAATCACCTCTAGTTATTGTTACGTCATCGTCCCACACTGCCACAGGCAACAACAGCAGTAGTTCAGTACAGGAAGGACGTCGCCCAGTGAGTTGCTCTTCCTATGGTCAGCCTTTAGGTGTGCAGTACACAAGATCAGCTGAGGCCAAAATAAACACTGGCTCCTTAAAGTTCACTGGCTTTACTTTCCAAGTAATTCCACTTAAAGCTTTCCAACTTCACTTCACTGTTCTCACAAGCACTGGAGCAACAGTATACAAACTTTACTGCTATTACACTTAATGCTTGACAACACTTCACTGTTATTACACTCAGTGCTTGACAACACTTCACTGTTATTACACTCAGTGCTTGACAACACTTCACTGTTATTACACTCAGTGCTTGACAACACTTCACTGTTTTCACAAGTACCGAAAATAATCTTCACTAACTGTAATACACTTAATGCTTGCCGGCAACACTTCACAAACTTCACTAACAGCCCTGGACTACTCTCAAACTGAACTGAAAACCGACTGAACTGTTCTAGTCTCTTATCCATCCTTTTATAAGCTTGCATTGTTCGAGAATCATCTACTTCTCCACAATTATGGAACGTGCTGGTCTTGCATCAGCCCCTAGCAACAACAGTTACCAACTAGGAGACATCAAAACAAGCCAGAATTTCCCTATATTACATAACACTGTAAAATTATTTTGCATTCAAACTTTAATTACATAATTTAGCAAGTACTCAATTAAATAAAATATTATAAAGAAAAAAATCATTCATTCATCATTCATCATCCAATCCTACGTTGCCCCATGAGGAGTGTAACAGCCCGGGGCTAGGCAAGATGGTCCTGACATTTAAGATGAGAGTGACCAGCCTCACTCATCCCTGAGCGGCAATACATGAGCAATAAACCCCAACCACCCCTTGGATATAAACCTTCACCAGCTCAATCCGACTGGAGAGCAATAATTACCCACTAAACCACCAGGCGCCAAAGAAAAAAAATCACAAAAATTAATGTACAACTTACGAAATAACTATGCTCACAAACAGCAGGCAAACTAGCAACTCTGACTCGTACCAGAACCAGCTACCGTAAACATCGAGAAACGTCAAAAAGCTACGAGACTACCTAACTACCGAATCTCACTTCTTAACATTACCTCCTCTACAAAACTACACAGTATACTGTGTACAAACACAAACCTTAATCATAATGGAACATCTAACTTTACAAAAAAAAAATCCTTCAGCTTATTGGGTCTTGTTCTATGATGCTTCTGACGATGTCCTTGCTCCTCCACACAGTCCACTCCTCCAGGCAGGTCTTGGTCCTCTTCTTTATTACCTTCTTCTCTTGGGGAACTGTCACCATCCTCTTGCACTTCAGCTGCTTGGTCCTCCTCAGCATCCTCGGCTGCGGGTGAGCACAACTCCTCGGGGACGTTGCAGCTGTACTGTTCTGGCCCATGGTACTGCCACAGACGATTCATGCGTACCACCTTTGGGCGAGATTTCCTGCCTCCCCGAATCCGATACGTTACATATAGGCACTCCAACACAGTGTAAGGCCTGTCCCATGGGCTCTGCAGCTTCGCTGACTGTCCCTTCTTTCGCTGAGAATTGTATAACCAAACTTGATCACCATCCTGGAAGCCCACCTCACTTGCCTTGGCATCATACTTGAACTTCATCACCTCTCATGAAAACTTGAGGGCTCCTCACACTTGATGATGTACCTCAGCCAGCCTTTCCTGAAGGTACTTTGCATAGCCAGTGGTGTCTGTAGGCAGCTCTTCACCAGGTGGTCTCCCCATTAACAAGTCAACAGGTAAGTGTAATTCGTGGCAGGGGTGTAGCCGGTAGACTCCTGGGATGCAGACCGATATGCCATCAGCAATGCAGGTAACTTCTGGTCCCATTCTGTTTGTCCATCAACGCAGTACTTGGCCAGTTCTTGTCCCAGGGTCCAGTTGAACTTCTCCACCATCCCATCTGACTCCACTCTGACTGTGGCCTTATTGGGGTCATCCTGGTTTCTTGATCCCCAGTAACTAGCAGCACTCATGGAACACAGCAGACTCGAAGTCTCAACCCCGGACTGAAAGTAGCTCTCGTGGCATCCCAAAACGACAGAAAAACTGATCAACCAACACCTGAGCAACAGTCACAGTCTCTTGATCAGGGATACCATAAGCTGACCACTCTGTGAAACAGTACATGGCAACACATATGTACTTGTTTCCTCTTTCAATGAGTGGCAAAGGTCCAGCAATGTCTACCGTGACTCCTTCCATCTGTGCACCCACTGGGTACAGCTGGAGAGAAGCGTAACCACATTTCTTGGTTCCCTTCTTGGCACAGTACACATCACAGGCCCGACACGACTCTTCAACATCCTAACGCATGCCAATCCCGTAGAACCTCTGTTGCAGCCAGCTTAGAGTTTTCTTTACTCTCAGGTGCCCACTAGTGATATGGTTACGGGAATCATCCAAGATCTCAGACCTCATCTTCTTCAGAACCACCAGTTGCCAATACTTGCTGAGGCCATCAGCTGTCTCTACTGACGCTCCAGTAGCCCGTTATTCAAACGAAGAAGGTTCCACTGACTCCAGTAGCTCATGGTTGCAAGGCTTTACCTGGAAACTTCTTCCTAAGATGGTCACACTGTACTCCTCTCCAGCCACTCCAGCACTGGTTGCAAACCTGTATCCTCCATCTGCATCCTCCTCAGGATTTCATCTGACGCTGGCCTTGTCACAACAGCACGACGGCATTTCTTCCTATGATTCCCATTCCTACTACACTCCTTCCATCTGTTCTTCTGTCTTCTGGCACACTATTCATCAAGGTTCTCCTGCATTTCTTCATTGGTGGGTCTTCTGCAGCCTTATCATCCCAACCATTCTGATCCTCAAGTAACTCAAACTGTGCACGGTAAGCTTCCCAAGATACTCTACCATGAAATTCCTGAGGTTTCTTTTTAACTGGATCCCCATTATAGCCATGCACTTCTCTGGTTTGGGGCCTAAAAACTGGGGCATCATAATAAAGGCCATGACTTAAATCTCCTACAATCTGATTATTCAACCCTGTAATGCTACCTTTAGATGCTTGGGATCTGTCAAGATTTACCATGGGATCTGTCAAGATTTACCATGCGCTGTCCATTCCTTTCATATGCTCCCTGTACATTAACCTGAGGCTCAGCAGTACACTATTGCTCTACAGCCTCAATTTTCTCACTAATTATCTTAACATGGTCGACTGCATGCTTCAGCTGGCTATGTACACTCGTGATCATTAATCTCTGACCAAAGTCGTGGCCAAGCGTAGGCCACACACTCAGACACACTCCACCATCGTTTCAGAAAGGTTTAGTGCTTCAATGAACAATTTTCTAAGCATCACTGAAGCACTTTTGTTTCACATATTATATTACTTTCTCAAGTAATATATGCATGGTAAGAAATAGACAAATTTGGTCATAGTTGTTAATTTTAGTCTATAATGAGTGACCCCGCTGAGGGGGGGTCATCTTGACGTGGTGGCGGGGCTTGAAGCGTGATTGGTGGTGCCACCTACCTTGGAGGCACTCCTACCTTTGTAGGGTTCGGCATATGTCAGTCACGTGGACGAAGCACCCCCTACATCACTGGTGGAGGAGGCCTGCTGGTGATGTTATTCCCTGCCCTTTTGCCATCTAGGGCGGGACTCTTGCCTCCCCACGTGTTTGCCGTGCGTGGCGTCCCGTAATGCTGGGAGACGGGAGTCCTGGAGGTTGAGCGATGCTGCACGATGCGCCCTGCAGCTAGTAATACACCTCTTTGGTCCCTTATTCTGGCTAGACGGGTGGTCTGGTTGGGCCCGACCAGGTCAATCGGCTGGTCATGCGTTGGCTAGGGTCAAGTGGGCACTGGGGGGCCTGGTGGCTCCTATTGTCCTGGAGTCACCCTTGCCCAGGCCCCCTGGTGGTTACCCGCGTATACTCTCCTACTACCTCTGGGGTCGCCAGTGGTGTTATCCCTGGGATATGACCTCCCCTTGTTGGGCTCCATGGTGGGTGGAGGGGTGGGGGAATGAAGTTTCTGTTGTATATTAATGGATAATTTACCTAAAAATACTGTTGACGACACATCATCTGTCCCTGGTAATTCTGCGGAAGCATCCTCTTCGATTGCCACGTTAGAGCCTTTCCAGGCCCCAAAGGACTATCCTCCTCTGACCCAGCGTTCAACTGGGAACAGGAGGAGGTCACGTCGGGTTGGTTTGGCTCCGGGGTTCAATCCGGAAGAGAGTGAGCCTGAGACCTTCAATAAGTATCTAGTACTGAAACCCTCTGCTGGTGGTTCCGTGCTGGATATAGATATTTTTGAACTACACTGAGTCATTGTTTCTGCTTGTGGCCGTGAACTGGCTATCTCAACCCAGGGGGATGGTAGCCTACTTATTGAGGTGTCCTCTCCAGCAGAAAGCTCCCGTCTCCGGAATTTGACCTCCATAGCTGGCAATAGTATGTCCTGTGTACCCCATGACACCTTCAACCTAAGTAAGGGGGTTATTTACTCTCGAGACCTCCTGCGGTACCCTGAGTCACAGTTGTTAGAAGAACTACGCTCTAATGGTGTTATAAAGGTTGACCGGGTACAGAAGAAGATCGATGGTGTTCTGACCCCGACTCCGACGCTGTTTCTGACCTTTGACCGCTTGACGTTGCCTGCTTCCGTGAAACTTGCCTGGCTCTCTCTGCCTGTGAAGCCTTATGTTCCAAACCCGAAGCGGTGTTTTCACTGTCAGGGGTATGGGCATGTTAGTAAATTTTGCCAACGTGCACGGCTGGCCTTCCTGGTGTTTGTGTTTCCTGTGGCGATATGAGTCATACCAGTGATTGTCCAGGACCCCTTAAATGCTATCACTGTGGGGGTCCTCATGCTGTATTTTCCAAAAACTGTCCTCGCTACTGCCTTGAAAAGGAAGTTTTGAGCATTCGTGCACGTGAGAAGGTTTCCTTTCCAGAAGCAAAGAGGAGGGCCCAGACTCTCTTCTTTCGGCCTGGAGTTACTTATGCTTCTGTCCTTTCTGGGGCACCTGTACGTCGTTCTGTGTCCCAGAAGTTGCCACGACCCTTTACAGTGACCACTTCCCCAACTACTGATTTGACGGATGTTGTTAACCCTGGAATTACTGATAAGTGTGTGACTGATGCTCATCCACCCACTGCTCCAACTGTCTCTGCCTCCACCTCAGTGGCTGACGGTTCGCGTACTTCTGTGGTGGTGGCAGATGTACACACTGACGAGACTCATCCCCCCTTGTCCAGTATGAACGAGGCTCCTTCTGTATCCGGCAAACGTCATCGTAATTCGTCAGAGTCCTCAGAGCCTGAAAGCCGGCCACCTAAGGTTTCTGTTGTCGAACCTTGTATCAACCTCTCTACTGTTCCCTCTGCCTCAGAGGCTGAGAGGTCTAGCCAAATGGAAGCTGCTGGTGGTGGTTCACCTGTAGTCAGGTCCCCACCTGGGGATGGTGTTGGACAGACTGCTGATGCGTCCGTTCTGAAAAGTACAATGTCAACCTTGCAGGGTTCTAATCCTGTCAACTCTGTTTCCACTTCTGGAGCTTCAAATGGTAGCACTGGCCGTCCCACATTACCCAAGGCGGCCTCCAAGCATCTATCCAAACCGAATGTTATTCACCTCAAAGGAAGAGTGTTGTAAAACTTTCCTCTTCCACGTCCTCACGTTTGCCTACGGATGTTCGACATAAAGCACGGGTTCCTGGTGCTGGACAGTCTCTTACCAAGGGCCTTCCTAAGCATCATTCCAAACCCGCTCGCATGTCAGGAGGTGTACAGTCACGCACTTAATAATTTTCCCCTCCACTATGGGTTCTATCATCCAGTGGAATTGTCGGGGTTTACGTGCTAACTATGAGGAACTGTGTCATCTAGTTTCTCAATTTACTCCGCTATGCATGTGTATCCAGGAGACTATGGTTGGTGATACTGCTCCTGCTGGTCCTTCTGGCTACAATGCTTTTTATTCTGATCCTGTGCTGGGCCAAGGTCGTCATGGAGGTGCTGCTATCTTCCTTCGCCAGGATATTCCATGTAGTCATCTGGATATTTCCAGTCCCTTGCAGGCAGTTGCTGTCCGGATGTTTTTACGTCGGCAGTATACAGTTTGCAGTCTTTATCTACCTCCTAGTGCAACTGTTGAAAGGGCGGATCTGGAACGCCTTATTCATGACCTTCCTTCTCCCTTTCTGTTACTAGGCGATATGAATGGTCACCATCCACTATGGGGAAACAGTGAGGCCAACCCTCGGGGTGTTATGCTGGCCTCTTTAGTGGAAGATGAGGAGTTAGGCATTTTAAACTCCAATATAATGACTTATTTCCATAGCCAGACAGGAACTTTTACTGCCATTGATTTGTCCTTATGTTCAGCTGATGCTCTTTTAGATTTTAACTGGGATGTGTTGCCAGACCTGTATGGCAGCAACCATTTTCCATTACTCTTAACTGCTAGTGCAGGTGGACCTCAGCCACGTCTTCCTTGCTGGCTTCTGGATAAGGCTGACTGGCCATATTTCAGGGAATTAAGTTCCATTTCCCTTTCTCTCAATGAGTTTGGCTGTCTTACGGAGGCTGTGTCATATTTCAATACCGTGCTGCACTCAGCAGCCCTATTATCTATTCCAAAAACAAAGGGTCAGTTTCCTAAACGTCCAGTTCCTTGGTGGAACTCGGAGTGTAGTTCCGCAGTGAGAGCCAAACGAATCGCCTTCTCACGACTTCGTCGTCACCGTGGGGATCCTCAGTATTTGGTGGCGTATCAGAGGGCGCGAGCTCATATGAGGCGGGTCTTAAAGGAGGCTAGGCTTTCGTCCTGGAAGGGTTATGTTTCCTCCATCAATTCGAGGACTTCCATCACCCAGGTGTGGAGCCGGGTAAGGAAAATTTCAGGTAAATTTACTGTTCCATCCCCTCCTGTTTTATCTGCACCAGGTGGAACTGTGGCTGATCCATTTGCTGTTGCAGAATTGCTTGCTGACCATTTTGCCAGTGTGTCAAAGAAGGATGCAGATACACCTTTGGCTTGCCGCCGTCGGCGCCTAGAATCTCGTGGTCTCAGTTTTGCCTCTGTTGGGGTAGAGCCTTACAATGTTCCATTTTCAGTTTTTGAACTCCAGTCAGCTCTGTCGCAGTGCCATGATTCCTCTCCTGGTTTTGATGATATTCCTTATGCCTTTTTACGCCACCTGTCTGATGAGTCCCTGTTGTTTTTGCTTTCACTGTTTAATAAGATCTGGTGTTCTGGGGAGTTTCCGACTTGTTGGGGTGTTGCTGTAGTTATCCCCATCCCCAAACCTTGTAAGGATCACCTACAGGCAACGAATTATCGGCCTATTTCTTTGACGTCTTGTATATGTAAAGTTTTGGAAAAGATGGTCAATGTTAGGCTTGTGTGGTTTTTAGAGAGAGGTGACTTCTTATCCCCTGCCCAGTATGGTTTTCGAAAAATGCGATCTACCTCTGATGCATTACTGTCCTTGGAATCTTCTGTCTGTGAGGCTTTTTCCACTAACCAACACCAGGTCACGGTCTTCTTTGATCTGGAAAAGGCATATGACACTGCATGGTATTTTACTCTCTCTTCATGAGTTTGGTCTTCGTGGGCGCTTACCTGTTTTTATTCAATAGTTTTTATCTAACCGAATTTTAAGGGTGCGAGTGGGAGGAGTGCTTTCTGATGCCCGAGCACTAGAAGATGGATTACCACAGGGGAGTATCCTTAGTGTTACTCTGTTTGCTGTAGCCATTAACAGCGTCATCAGTGTACTTCCTGATGGTGTACGAGGATCACAATATGTTGATGACCTCTCGATTTCCTTCACTGCGTCTAGAATGTCTCTGATAGAGAGGAAGTTGCAGCTGGCTCTCAATAGAATTTCTGACTGGGCAGAAGCACGCGTTTCCATTTTTCTGCAGCAAAGACAGTGGCTATACATTTTTGTCGTCTTCGAGGAGTCCACCCAGACCCTGACTTGTATCTCTATGGTAGAAGAATATCCTGTGTGGAAGAGACGCGGTTTCTGGGTCTTCTGTTTGATAGAAGATTAACCTGGGTTCCTCATATTCGTTCTGTTAAGGTGGCTTGTCTTAAAGCTTTGAGTCTTTTGAGGGTTTTAGCTCATACCTCTTGGGGTGCTGACCGTCAGACCCTCCTCCTCTTGCATAGGTCTCTTATTCTTCGTAAAGTTGAATATGGGTGTGAGGTCTACTCCTCTGCAACAGATGCCCGCCTCCGGTTGTTAAATTCTGTGGATCATGCTGGTGTTCATCTGGCAACCGGGGCATTCAAATCATCCCCAATTCCAAGTTTGTTGGTAGATGCTGGTGTACTCCCCTTGGACTTGCGGCGCCAGTTGCTAATGATGAGGTGTTGGTATCGTCTTCACCGCATTCCAGACTCAATTTCTTGTGCCATTGTCTCACAGGATTCCCGATCTTCTGTTTTTGAGACCCGTCCCAATTTCCCAAAGCCATTTGGTTACAGGGTCCGGTCTGTTATGCTAGCCCTCTCTCTCCCGAGACTGGCAATTTGTCCACATCGGATCCCAAGGGTGGGTTCTTGGCTACTCCCTCGCGTGACATTCTGTAGGTCCGTTGTTGGAAAAAAGGGCTCGCTTCCCTCTCAGGTGTCCCTCTCTCTCGTTTTAGAACATGCCTCCATTCATGAGGGTTCTGTCCCCGTCTATACTGACGGGTCTAAGACTGATACTGGAGTAGGATTTGGTGTTGTCTTCCCTTCCTTTAGTAGGGGCGGTAGCCTTCCTGGCGTTACTTCATTGTATACAGCAGAACTGACTGCAATTTTGTATGCTCTTAAAATCATTTTTACTCTCCGCCAATCCATTTTTGTGATTTATAGTGACTCACGTAGTGCTTTGTCTGCACTGGAGTCTTTTAATGCATCCCATCCATTGGTTTTATCAATTTTAGAGTGGCTTTTTCTTCTTGGCCGCCGTGGCCGCCGTGTAGACTTCTGTTGGGTTCCTGCACATGATGGTGTGGTGGGCAATGAGAGGGCAGATACTTTAGCTAAAGCTGCGTCCTCTCAACAGCCCCCAGCTGACTACTCACTACCTGTTTCTGATGTAACACCTTACTTGCGGTATGCAATTCGTACGTGTTGGCAGAGACACTGGGATGGTGTGTCTCAAAATAAACTAAAAGAAATCTTTCAGAGAGTGGTTGTGCCAAGGGTTCTTCCCTCTATGTCTCGGCGACTGGAGGTGGCTCTTGCTAGGCTTCGCATTGGGCATTCTCGGCTTACACATGGGTTCCTCATGTGTGGTGAAACTCAACCGTACTGTGATGACTGCCTCGTTCCCCTTACTGTCCGTCACTTGCTGGTCGAGTGTCCGAGTCTGGGGGGCCTGCGTCAGAGGTTCCTTCATAGGCATGGGGGAGCAGATGGTGCCTACTGTTTATCCTCGATGCTTGGTGAGGCCTCTAACGATTTTACTGATGTTTTTAGTTTTCTTCAGGAGGCGGGCCTCCTTCCACTTTTATAAGTAATTATTTTATAAATTATTCTTTTATTATTTTAGTGTTTTATTCCTACTAACAGATATTAACTTTATTTTGAATAGACACTTTTTATTTTGCAGTGCCTTCTACTTTGTCATCCGGCGGCATATGACCCTGGCAGTTGCGCCGCCAGATTGTAATTATTTTCAATCAATCAATCAATCTATAATGAGTGAGTGATATTTGAATTTCATATTGTTTTATTAAACTGTTTATTATTTCACTGACCTATTTCTTGAGGCGAGCCTTTAACCGAGCTGTTGGTAGGTGACAGCAGAGAAATATCCACGATTGCCACAGCAGCCGGCATTTACGCGACATATTCTAAGTAAGAATGCTTTATAATACTTATTTCATTGACAGAAATTTACTATTACTACTACTTTGAACTGGATGTTTTTTCCTAGTGAAAACAGGCCCCGTTGCCCATAGATATAAATAAGCCTAGATGCCACATGACACTAGATGCGTCTGCGCGGCCGCCATCTTGGAACGGTCGAGGCAGACGATGTCGTGTTCCTGACGATGGTCAAAGCTGACCACTATTTACCAAGAAATGCAGCAGCACTGTGCTGCTTTTGGGTGTGGAAAGCGTCGGAATATTTCTATGGTGACAACGATAGCATGGGCGGCTCAACTGTCTGGTTATGCAAACGTCCCTCAGCTGCTTCCCTATCCTCCGAAAGGAGGATGGTGGGTTGCAGAAGGGAAATTTAAGCCTGCAATCCACCGAGTTCACGTTTCAGATGAACCAGGAACCACAACAATTACCACCACAACAACAGCCACCACCATAACAGCCACCACCATAACAGCCACCACCATAACAGCCACCACCACAACAGCCACCACAACCACCACCACAACCACAACAACAACAACAACAACAACAACAACCACTACCACCACCACCACCACATCCACCACCACAACCACCACCACCACCACCACCACCACCACAACAGCAATAACATCCACATCCATCACCATAACAACAATCACCACCACAATAACAATCACCACCACAACAACCACCACCATCACTACAATCACCAGCACATCAACCACCACCATCACCACAATCACCAGCACATCAACCACCACCATCACAACAATAACCACCACCACAACAATAACCACCACAAAAACAACAACCACAAAAACTACCACCACCATCACAACAACCACCATCACTACAACACCCATCACCACACCAACAACCACAATAACAACCATAACAACAACCACAACAACAATCGCCACAACAATAACCACCACCATTACAACAACAACAACAACCAACACAACCACAACCATCACCACCACCACCACAACAACAACAACAGCAACAACGACAACAACAACCACCACAACGACAACAACAACCACCACAACGACAACAACAACCACCACAACAACCACCACCACCACCAATGCAACAAACACCAACACAGCAACCACCACCACCATAACAACAACAACAACAACGACCAAGACAACCACCACCACCATAACAACAACAACAACAACAACCAAGACAACCAACACCACCATAACAACAACAACCAAGACAACCACCACCACCATAACAACAACAACCAAGACAACCACCACCACCATAACAACAACAACCAAGACAACCACCACCACCACAAGAACAACCACCACCACCACCACAGCAGCAACAACGACAACAACCATAAAAAACATCACCACAACAACCACCGTCACCATTACAACCATCACCACAACAACCACCACCACTACAACCATCACCACAACCACCACCTCAACAACACCAACAGCAGCAACTATAACCACCATCACAACAATGACTACCACAACAACCACCACCACAACAACTGCAACATCCATCGCCACCAGCACCACAACCACCACAACAGCAACAACAACCACAATCACCACCACAACAGCCACCAGTATAACCACCATCACAACCACCACCACCACCACAACAACCACCACCACTAACACAAAAACAACCACATTTAACACAACAACCACCACCACCACCAACACAATAACCAACTCCACCACAACAACAAAAACCACCATCACCACCAACACAACAACAAAAACCACCATCACCACCAACACAACAACAAAAACCACCATCACCACCACAGCAACAACCACCACTACCACTACAATAACCACTATCACCACCACAACAACATTAACCACCATCACCACCTCCACCACAACAACATTCATTTTCATAGTCTGAATTCGCTCTAAAAACAAGCCCCACTATTACATGCTTGACCGCTCCAACATGGCGGCCGCACAGACGGATAGCCGCTGTACTGAAGAATGGGCCATGCGGCATCTAGTCTTATTTATATCTAGGCCGTTGCCATCCAGTGGGAATGGTTGTCCTATTTCTACGCGACGCCTTAGCTGCATGCCCACTCTGGTCAAAATGTGTGCCAGTTAACGCCGTTAATTCATAAATAATTATTACGGTTTATATGATGCCAATACCCACACATAGTGGCACATGTTTTTTTACTTCTTGGAAACTGCTAAACTGCAGACTGATTGAAGAAATGTCGTCCCTGTCAATAAACACAAATTATTTTATTATGGAGGAGGAACCATAAGAATATGGTAATATCAATGATATAAGGAGTAGTACGCTTCAGACCACCTGGTTACAGTTCCTTGCCCCGCCCAGTAGTGCGGAGGCTGTTCGAACGCGTGGTTCGTGTGTGGTCATAACACTGCCTGCCACGCGTCCCTGGTCAGAGATTACTAATCATGAGTGTACATGCTGTCTGCACTCTATCACAATTCCCTCACTAATCTTCAGCTGATTGTCTACATGATGTCTGCACTCTGTCACTATTCCTTAGCTAATCTTCAGCTGGTTGTCCACATGCTGTTTGCACACCATCACTATTTCCTCACTAATTGTCTTCAACTGGCCATCCACATGCTGTTTACACTCCATCACATTATTGCGTATCTCATACTTCTGCTGCACTAGCTTAGCATCTACTTCCTCCTTAAATTGTTGCTGTTCTTCCTTCATTTCCCCCATGAATGCATCCAGCTGTCCTTGCACCCTCAGTTGTACTTCCCTCTGTTGCTCCTCTGATGCCTGTTGAAGTTGCTCATATCGTTCTTTTTGTTCTTCACGTTGTGCCTTTAGTAGTTCCCTATTTGCCTTCAGTAGTTCACCTCGTGCCTGTACTAGTTCTATTTTCTTCTGTTCTTCACTCTGTGCCTGAAATTGTGCTTGGAGTTTTTTCTGTCCTTAATTCTGTGCCTGTAATTGTGCTTGTAACTGTTCTTTAAATTCGTTTCTGAGCTCTTTATTTTGTGCCTGTATTAGCTTCACGATTGTCGCCAGGGAAATTTCCTCCTCCTGTCCAGCTTGAAACCATGTCTTCACACCTTTTTCTTCCATGTCGAAGGTTAGACTCACTGCAGCACTGAAATTATCCCACACTCCTGACACCAGTGTTACCTCCTAGTCCCACACTGGCACAGGCTCCAACAGCAGTAGTTCAGTACAGGAAGGACGTTGCCCAGTGATTAGTCAGCCTTTAGGAGTGCAGTACATAAGATCAGCTGAGGCCAAATTAAGCACTGGCTCCTTAAAGTTCACTGGCCTTATTTTCCAAGTAATTCCACTTAAAGCTTTTCAACTTCACTGTTCTCACAAGTATTAGAGATATACAAAATTTACTGCTATTACACTTAATGTCTGACAACACTTCACTATTATTACACTCAGTGCCTGTCAACACTTCACTGTTTTCATAAGTACCGAAAATAATCTTCACTAACTGTAATTATACTTAATGCTTGCCAGCAACACTTCACAAACTTCACAAACATCACTGCATTACATCAAACTGAACTGAAAACCGACTGAACTGTTCTAGTCTCTTATCCATTCTTTTATAAGCCTGTATTGTTCGAGAATCATCCACTTCTCCACAATTATGGAATGTTCTGGTCTTGCATCAGCCCCTAGCAACAACAGTTACTAACTAGGAGACATCAAAACAAGCCAGAGTTTTCCTACATTACATAACACTGTAATTTATTTTGCATACAAACTTGAATTATATAATTTAACAAGTACTTACTTAAATAAAACATTATAAAGAAAAAGAACACAAAAACTAATGTACAACTTACGAAATAACTATGCTCACAAACAGCAGGCAAACTGGCAACTCTGACTCGTACCAGAACCAGCTACCGTAAGCATAGAGAAACGTCAAGAAGCTATTAGACTACCTAACTACCAAATCTCGCTTCTTAACACTGTTATCTAAAGTGTTTGCCAGTTCTGGCTCATAGAGGGTGCAAAGAACATTACATCATGCCATCATACATAAAAAGGCAAAAAAGGGAGTAAGAAGAATTGGAGAGACAGGTGCATAAGAAAATCACCTGCCGCTCTCAGGCCACTGTCTTTCATATAAAACATGACTGCCTGTACTGTGGGAATTATGTAGCCTATAATATGCTCCTTAAACCACCTAAGGATCAGATCAACGTGTGGCGACTTATGAAGCAGGAACAACTGAGCAATTATCATCTGTTGCAGCCAAGGCTATGCAGCGAGCTGTTAGTTGGGGAGAGTCTGTATATATATGCATTCAAAATGTTGGTGATCTTGTGGGAGCTGAGGCCAAGTACCACCATGACTGTCAAATCCTTTTTCATAATGGTTGAAGGCTTCAGAGGAAACAAAGGGGGGGTCCTTCATGGTAAGTCGACACCAGAAAACACACAGACCTCCAGGAATTCACAATTACATGTGATAGTAGACAGTTTCTCACCGTTCGAAGTTACCTATCACACCATTCACAATTTGCCTTTACAGTTGAATACTGCGAGAGACTGGTCTGCATTTATACTGGAGTCGTGGTATCTATTTGTGCTAATGCAGACTGTGCAGTCAAATCAGGTGAGGAGACAGCTGCACGTATCACTCTCCTGAACCATGCTGATGTTAAGCTCGAAAGGAGTGACAAGGTTATATCTTTTGGTGCCGCAACATGTTCTGCCATTGTCCGTGGCAAAGAAGCTGAGAAGACCCCATACTACACTTCATGCAGGTCACATGTGTGATATAGAGCCGATCAGATATTGAGTATCACCTTAAGCATGAGTTTAGCTAACAGCCACCAGCACTATTTGACAAGGGTACTATGTGCTAAAACAACAAAAGTGGTCTTACTATGGTGCTGCAAGCTCCAGTAGTCCCAATAGCCACCGAAGCTCTTAAGAACCCATACAATGTGGTGGATGGAGGACATTTTCTGCAAAATGTGACATGGCCTGTGGACTGCACGTATGGTGATGTGTGTGATAGCTGTGCGAATCAAGTTTTCAATAACTCTGGCAAAGAATGCACTGTCTGCATTGATGGCTACACAAATCATACCCTGTCAACCAAGGTAGTTGAACAGAACCGTCGCACTGATCCAAATGTCCCTGCAGACATCGTGTTTGCTTTCAAAACATCAGTCACTGACAATCAGTGCTCCATTTTACTAAATTATAACAACAAGTCACGGTTAATCAGTAGACTGAAGGACCAACTTACATCTGAAGACGTTACTTACTGTCAATATCAGGCTAATGCTGACTATTTAATAAGTAGCACAGCATTGGCATTTGCTGGGTATATCACACGACCTGTTGTACTTGTGGCAAAGGATAAAGATCAGCTTGTTATGTTTGTTGAAAGGACCACAACAGACAATATCTACATGCAGTGTGCAAGAGACTTTGTTTCTAATATACACAGTATCCAGCAGGCAATGCATGCACACACCCAACAACACATATTAATAACACACGCTATCACCGGATGTGACACAGTCTCTTCCTTACATGGCACTGGCAAAAAGGCCATGAGTCTTGAAATGCAAGGACTGGAGGACGTTGGATGTATTGAAGAAGAGTGATGCCAGCCCTAAAGAAATAGCCAGAGTGGGGGAAATATTCTTATTTAAGTTATATAGTGTCAATCCGACAGGTACAACACTTGATATTCTGAGATTTATGTAGTACATGCAGAGGATGAACAAAGCATCCAGCAGCTTCCAACTTCTGAGCCTACCTCCCACATCCTCAGCCGCAAAGCACCACACATATCGAAGCTACTTCGAAGCCCAGGAGTGGTTGCGCAATGTTGAAGATCTAAATCCTACTGACTGGGGTTGGGAGCTTCAAGATGGAATGTTCAATCCCATTTTGACCGACAGACTAGTAGCAACAGAGCATGTTCTTCACATTGTGTCATGTGGGTGTAAACAAATGTGTGGCATGAGATGCAAATGTCGGAAAGCAGGGCTATACTGTATACCTTCTGTATGTGTTCCTCGTGTATTGGCCAATCTTGTGCTAATTAATGCCCACCTGATGGAGAAGTCCCCATGCAATAATTGTGATCATAACCAGTTATGATGTTAAAAAAAAAAAAAAAAAAAAAAAAGATTATTTTGAAGTAAATCAATAACTGCTTCTGGGAAAAGTTAGTGCTGGTGGCTGAATTTAAATATGTTGAATTTACCGTTTTGTTTAAAATAGTGCATTACCATGATCATATCTTCATCATACGTCATTAGATCATTGAAATAATGGTAAAAATGGTTTTCTTACACCCAAAAACCCATAAAAAGAGGTATTACACGACCATTTGTGACTTCTGGTTCCAAACCTAAATAAGCTTCCCATGCTGTTGGTGGTCATCTAGGATTTTCGTCCTACACAGCTAGCTCATGTAGAATATTGAGAATGTTTGTGGATTTCAACTTAGCATGCGTCCAAGTAGCTTTCGTGAATAATCAGCTTTCTCGATTTTTTTCCAGGTTCCCTTCGCATTCGAGGTAATGCTCCTGGCCAGCACTCGGTGATCTACCACTTTCACTCTCGACTCTAACATTAAATCATACAAGAGACTGGGCAATCCATTGGCTCCATTAAATATAATGCCCTTGAAAATGCACTATTCTAGACTCGTTTTTTTTTCTTCACACACAAATCGTTCATTAATAGCTGCAAGTTATTCTTGATGTAATGCATTTTTCTACAGTATCAACAAACAAATCCTTATTACCCTTTCCGCAGCACAGGGGTCCGAATGTCAGTTACTGAAATTCAGTGTGTTTTGGGTATGACACCAACCTACGTGCCTCGCAGTATTTTACATGCTGAAAACATAGGCACTGCTACGTTATTGCAATCCTCCACCTGACCAGGAACATACCCTCCACCTCCCTGCACACTTAACCAAGTGCATAATGGCCCTTAACCCCCCCCACCCCAATCTTTTCTTTTAAGGGTGGGCGTAAGTAGAATGCCTTGAGGACACATAACCTGGGCCTTTCAGAGTCCTTGCACAGGTTCCATTGAAATCTCTGGAAAATTTATTTTAAAATTTTGCATTATTAAAAAAAAATAAATATTAAGACATAGCATTCTACTGTACCTATCAAAGGTCACCAGTGCACTATAAGACATACATCTATGTGAAATTTCATGACTCTACAGTGAATACTTTCTGAGTTCTGGCCTGGAAACAAATTTTCTTCACCTGGCCAGACGCCCTGCCTCCCAACTCTATCGACGGACACCTACTGATTCCAGTGATAACAACATCCTCCTCTAACTGTCAGGTGGAGGGCAAAATCTACTCATCTTTGGGTGATATGATCTGCTCTCTGTAGAGCACAGTCGTCACCCTCATTCCAGTAGTCATAAAACCGGGCCATCAGGGATTTTAACAAAACTTCCTGAAACCTTTATTACCCGTTTTAACCCATTACTTATCCTACTGCAAATCCTCAAAACCACAGTTCTCACTATCGCAATAGATGATGCCATTAAGTTTTAATATATGAGCGTTGAATTTAGGCATTACTGCGACAAAATTAGCTCTTCCAAGCGTTTGGACGTATGCTTAAGGATAAGAGTAAGACAAGGAATGTGATAGAAACGGAAGAACGATAAGGTACGGAGACTATTATTTTTGTCTTACACTCCAACCTTTCTACGGACGCAGTCACACACACACACACACACACACACACACACACACACACACACACACACACACACACACACACACACACACACACACACACACACACACACACACACACACACACACACACACACACACACACACACACACACACACACACACACACACACACACACACAAGCATGGGCGCGCGCATACCCTAATCCGCTCGTTCCAAGACGCACAATGAATAAAAAAATCTATCTCTCTATCTATTGCCAGACGCCTCAATCCCGTTTGGGGTGGCCACGAACAAATCGCCTCCAAGTCGCCCTGTCCCCCGCCATTTCACTCCCCTGCTCCCAACTCACACCCCCCTCTCTCATATACCTCTCCACCCCATCTCTCCATCTCATCCTCGGCCTCCCCCTCCCTCTTTCCCCCTCCACCTCACTCACATACACTCTCTTCGTCAGTCTTTCACCCTCCATCCTCTCCACATGGCCAAACCACCTCAGTGTGTTCCTCCTAACGCTTCCTATCACATCCACATCAACACCACAACGCTCCTTTATATCCTCATTCGTCAGCCTGTCTCTCCATGTGACTCCACAGGCTCCTCTTAAATAACTCATTTCCACGGCTCTCACTCTTGACTTATGTCCTTCCAACAACGTCCAAGCTTCACTTCCGTACGTTAGAGTTGGTATCACAATACTGTCATGTAGTAACTTTTTCACTTCCATGCTCTCTTCCCTGTTTCTTATCACTGCTTTCAAAGAACCAGCAACCTTTCTTCCCTGCTGTACCCTTTCAAGCACTTCACCCTCCAAACCTCCATCCTTACTCATCACACTACCCAAGTACTTAAACGTACTCACATTTTCCAATTCCTCACCATCCAACCTCGCTGTACATTCACTGACTTCACCTCTCTCAAAGACCATCACTTTACTCTTCCCTACATTCACCTTTAGATTCCGTTTCTTACACACTCTCCCAAACTCATCCACCAAGCCTTGCAGCTCCCCTTCGTCTTCACTCAACAACACGGTATCATCTGCAAACAACAGTACAGGGAGTTTCCAAACACTATCCTCTCTCACCAGGGCCACTCCAACATCCACTACCCTACCTTGTACCTCTTTTATTACCCCATCCATGTACAGATTGAATAACCATGGAGACATGACACATCCCTGTTTCAAACCAACTTTCAAAGAGAAAAATTCACTTAGTTCACCATCCACACGCACTGCAGCCTTCGCACCATCGTACATACTCTTCACAGCATTCAACAACTTCCCATCTATTCCATATATTCTTAACACTTTCCACAATCCTAGTCTATCCACCCTGTCATATGCTTTCTCCAAATCCATGAAAGCCGCATACAACTTCTTTCCTTTCTCTAGAAACTTTTCCACTAAATATCTGAGAATGAATATCTGATCTACACAACCTCTTCCCTTCCTAAAGCCTCCCTGTTCTTCTCCAACTAATTCCTCTGTTCTTTCTCTAACTCTGTCAATAAGTATCCTACCATATACATTTCCTATTATACTAAGAAGACAAATACCCCTATGATTACCACACACTTCTTTTTCCCCTTTTCCTTTGTACAAGGGAATAATTATACCTGACTTCCAATCCTCCGGGACTCTACCTTCCTCCCAGGCCAATCTGCACATCTTCCACATCCATTCTACTACTATCTCTCACCCATGCTTCAGCATTTCACCACACACTCCATCAATTCCTGGGGCTTTCCCTGATTTAACTTTCTTCATTGTTTCCACAACTTATATCCTACTGATTTCTTCCTGTCTTCTCACCTCCCTCCTTCTTCCAGCCATTCCCCAGCCACTTATACTCGCATTACTTCCATCCTCCACGTTCAACAATTCCTTAAAGTGTGCTCTCCATCTGCTCACTTTTTCTCCCTTCTCCACTAGTAATCTACCATTTTTATCTTTCACTCCCCTGCTAACTTCACTTCCACCCTGTCTTACTCTTTTCACCTCTTTCCAGAACATTTTCTTACAGTCCCTCCACTTTACACTCAGATTCCTTCCAAATTCCTCATCCACTCTCTTCTTACTCTCTCTTACTAATCTTTTCACCTCTCTCTTTCTTTCTACATATAACTCTCTCTTCCGCCTCTCAACTTCTTCCACGCCCCTATTTCTCATCCATTCATTGTATGCTTTCTTCTTTTGTGCCACAGCCCGTTTCACCTCTTCAGTCCACCACGCTGTTCCTTGCACCCCCCTCCGTCTTCTCTTCCTTCCACACACCACATCACATGCTGCACATATTTCTTCTATAAATATTCTACACACACCTTCCACGTCCCCCATCTGCTCCAACTCATATTTGCCAAATCGTTCCTCCACTTCTCTCTTATACTCTGCCTTTTTCTCATCCTCTTGTAACCTTTCCACTCTCCTTGCAACTACTCCTTCCTCTCGTCTTTCCCTTCTTCTATTCCTCCATCTTACTTGAACTTTAACTCTGGGCACCACCAAGCAGTGGTCAGAAAGTCCACTCCTCCAACCTCTATAAACTCTTGCATCCAATATACATCTTCGCATCCTTTCATCCACACACACATAATCAATCATTGCCTTTCTTTCACTCAATTCATAATCAATCATTGCCTTCCTTTCACTCAATTCACCACCCACCCTTCTCATCACTCGCCATGTATACCTGTGGATCATTTGATGCCTGAAGAGGGTATTGGCTATCACCAACCCCCTCCCAGCACAAATGTCCACTAACGCACTCCCATTCTCATCTATCTCAGCAGGCACACCCCACTCACCAACTATTCCATCCACCTTCACATTCCCAACTTTACCATTCATATCACCAATCAAAAACACTCTATCATTCCTTCCAAACTTTTCCATGCACACTTCTACATTTGTCCAAAACTCTTCTCTCACTCTTCTAGCACGATCTTGCGTTGGCGCATACACACACACAATCACAAACATTTGTATTCCAACTTTCAACTTTACCCACACAATCCTTGATCCAACTGATCCATACTGTCTTATGCTCCTCTTCCATCTTTTACTCACAACTATACATACTCCTTCCTTTGCCCTCTCATTCTCACCTACTCCTGCACATATACCCCATCCATACTTATAAAAAAATAAGTATGATAAATACAATATTTGGGAAGTTCAGAAAATTTGTGATCTCTGCATTTAAGATTTATTCTGGTTCTCTTCCCATCTCTATTTCATAAGGGCTAAGTAAAGGCAGTCTTATTTCTTGGACTCTTGATTCGAACTAATTAGCTGTTCACGACTGACACGTACTCATAAGCTGAGGTTGATTACAATGTCTTAATGTCCCATAATTGCAAGTCAGTATTAAAATACGGCAAAACATGGGATATCCTGATTATAAACCTAGTTAAAATAATATTACATGATGTCCTGCTGCCTCGGTCAAGTTGATACGAAACTAATTTACTTACCTCCACCTTCCTCCCACGACCGGCGATGCCGTTCAATATGAATATGGACTGATAATTTATTTCCATTTACACAGGTTTTTCATCCCACTGATTTTTTTTCCATGTCTCCGACTCTGGGCATAGGCTTCACAGCCTGTTATCATGGCCCAGTAGTCCTCCTACGTCCATACGCTTCCACATGTCACCACTTCAGCACTAACACCCACCGTCCATATTGAATACATGCTAGGGCTGATTCATACGGGACTGGTGTATTGGTATTAGTATTAGCGGGGATATTTTTGCATGTCGGCGCGTCGTCTGGTGGATCCGTAAAGTCTGCTTTAATGAAGTTCAAATCCTTAAACTGTTCCCTGCCCCAGCGGGAATTCGAACCTGGGTCCACTAGGACTGATTATTTTACTCCTTATTAACACTGCATTGACGTGCATAATGGAGAATATTTATTTTTCCATTTCTGAATGCTTCAGCCAGTCAGGGGCCTCCTTAGATAGGATATAATTCATTCATATAATCAACTTTGTTTACTATGGGAAGCTGCCAGATGCAGCCACACAGCAGAACATTTTTTTTTTTTTTTTTTTCAGTTTCTACTTGGGCAACTGAACCCATACACTGGAAATTGGATAGCTAATTTCTTCCATCCACCGTTGGTCTTGCATTCATGTTTAACATCAATATTTAGCTTTTCTGGACATGTTTGAGGCTTCTTTTGGTGCAAACACCTGGCTGAATTCGGAAATGCATGAATTTCGTAAATAGTAGCTGCTATTCCTTTGTTATTGGGCTCAGCCTTACAGTAGGATGGTGATGAGAGTAGATACCCTATTACATAATAAAAAAATTACACTGCGCCTACAGTAAACTTCGTGATGCAATATTGAAAATCCTGCTGGTAAGAAGTAAGCTACATTTCCTGGAGCTAATTCATATGACGTAGGCCACTTACCACGAGATAACGGACATGGCAACGTGGTGGTTAATAAGTATTCACAAAGGACTGATCGAATTACACTTGATGTAATGGTCATAAAATTATAGGCAAACTTTTCTAGTCAAATGAAGCAAACTATTCTTTTTCTATCAAGTAGTTAACTTACGGAACAAATTACCTACGAATGTTGTAAACTGCAATAGAGTAATCCGTTAATTTTTAGCAATATTAAACTCAATCGTGCATCACCTCATCATACGTGGGGATTCATTCTCTCGGGATTTATCATGGAAAGACCATATTTCCTCTTGCAAGATCTGTTTCCAAGACATTAAGTATCGTTCACGTCTCTGCAGACAATACTCCCCTACTGAGTTTATTTCAGTATAAATTCATTCCATTAGAAACGCTAAAATGTAGTCAGATAATTAAGTAACTTTCACATATTATGAAACAGTTACAGTAAAAAATTCTTCCCAGCAGTTCCATTTAATTACTTTCACGTCCATGGGGTGCATACATCATCATTTTGTAGCATCAAACAAGGACTAGGTACGAAATATCCAGTTTTAATTTGCAACACCTAACCAACACAGATCCCTCCTCCACAATGTTTCGAGAAGAGGGTAGGAAAGAGACGCGATGAAGACAGTGGAATCAAGAGGGTTACCAAATGGGTAATTAGTGTCAATTAACACTTGCAGCCGTAGGGCCGTTCCCTCATTTGAATACGTAACTATATTGCCTGACGCTAGTAATTCCCCGATTGATGTTAAGTCCTGTCCACACTATTGAGCGGTGACTGCGGACTGTGCCCTCATCAGGCTGTCTGTCGTTCGTGATTGTGATGTCGTCCACACTGCTGAGCAGCTGGTCAAGCAGTAAAATCGACCAGTAGTCAGTAGGTAGTCGGCAATGCTTGAGTGCGGTATCACCATGCGCATCACAGCTCGTGTTTGTGTCTCTTGTGGTGGATCAAGCCATACCAGCGACTGTACAGGACCCATTAAATACTATCACTGTGGAGGTCCTCATGCTGTCTTTTCAAAAAAGCTGTCCAAGATACTGCCTTGAAAAGGAGATCATATCCATTCGTACACGTGAGAGGGTTTCATTTCCTGAAGCAAAAAGAAGAGCCCAGACACTCTTCTTTCTGCCAGGGGTTACTTATGCTTCTCTCCTTTCTAGAACATCATTGCATTGCCCTGTATCTCAGAGGCAGCCTCGACCCACTCCAGTACCCACTCCTTCAACTCATGATATGCAGAATGCTGTTCCCATGGTTAATACTGTTGGTGAGAAAGATGCCTGTCCAACCACTACTCCAACTGCTTCCACCCCCACTTCGGTGGCTGACGACTTCCACACTGCTGTGGTGGAGGCAGACATCCACATTGACCGGACTCCTTCTCCCATTGTAGCCAGTATGCCCAAGGCTACGTTTGTACCTGGCAAACGTCACCGTTGCTCATCAGAGTCCTCTGAGCATGAAGACCGGCCACCTAAGGTCTCTGTTGTCGACCCTTGTGTCGACCCCTCTCCTGTTCTCTCTGCCCCTCAGGCTGAGGAATCTGGCCAGGTGACAGCTGAAGCTGATGGTTCACCGCTGGTCCAGTCCCCACCTGGGGAGGTTGTTGGACAACTTGCTGGTGCTTCATATCTACAGCACAGGATGTCCTCCTCAAATGATTCGCGTCCTATGGACTCTACTTTCACTTCTGGGGCTTCTGGTGGGAGCACTGGCCGTCCTACACCTTCAAAACCAGCCTCCAAGCCACCTTCCAAACAAACTGGTATGCCCACTCCAAGAAGGAGTGTTGTAAAACTTACTTCCTCAGCCTCTCATTTACCCACGGATGTTCGACAGAGGGTGTGGGTTTCTGGTGCTGGGCAGGCTCCTGTCAAGGGCCTTCATAAGCATCAGTCAAAACCCACTCGCTTGTCAGGTGTACAGTCCCGCACTTAATCATCATCCCTCCATTATGGGTTCCATCATCCAGTGGAACTGTCGAGGTTTACGTGCCAACTATGAGGAATTGTGTCATCTGGTTTCTCAATTTACTCCTCTGTGCATGTGTATCCAGGAGACCATGGAGGGTGATACTGTTCCTTCCGGTCCCTCTGGCTACCATACCTTTTATTCTGAGACTATGCCGGGCCAAGGTCATCATGGAGGTGCTGCTATCTTCCTTCGCAAGGATATTCCATACAATCATCTACACATCTCCACTCCCCTGCAGGCTGTCGCTGTCCGGATGTTTTTGTAGGGAAGTATACAGTTTGCAGTCTTTATCTTCCTCCTAGTGCTACTGTTGAAAGGGTGGATCTGGAACGCCTTATTCATGACCTTCCTTCTCCCTTTCTGTTACTAGGAGATATGAATGGTCACCATCCGTTATGGGGAAACAGTGAGGCCAACCCTCAGGGTGTAATGCTGGCCTCTTTAGTGGAGATGGGGAGTTAGGCATTTTCAGTGCCAATAAAGTGACTTATTTCCATAGTCAGACTGGAACTTTTACTGCCATTGATTTGTGTTTATGCTCAGCTGATGCTGTTTTAGATTTTAACTGGGATGTGTTGCCAGACCTATATGGCAGCGACCATTTTCCATTACTTTTAACTGCTAGTGCTGGTGGACCTCAGGCACGTCTTCCTCGCTGGCTTCTGGATAAGGCTGACCGGCCAAGTTTCAGGGAATTGAGTTCCATTTCCCTTTCTGTCAACGAGTTTGGCTGTCTTACTGAGGCTGTGTCACATTTCAGTACCGTGTTGCACTCAGCAGCCCAGTTATCTATTCCAAAAACGAAGGGTCAGTTTCCTACACGTCCGGTTCCTTGGTGGAACTCTGAGTGCAGTTCCGCAGTGAGAGCCAAACGAGTCGCCTTCTCTCGACTTCGTTGTCACCGTGGGGATCCTCAGTATTTGGTGGCATTTCAGAGGGCACGAGCTCATATGAGGCGGGTTTTAAAGGAGGCCAGGCGTTCATCCTGGAAGGGTTATGTTTCTTCCATCAATTCGAGGACTTCCATCACCCAGGTGTGGAACCGGGTAAGGAAAATTTCAGGAAAATTTACTGTTCTCTCCCCTCCTGTTTTATTTGCAGCAGGTGGAACTGTGGCTGATCCACTTGCTGTTGCAGAGTTGCTTCCTGATCATTTTGCCAGTGTGTCAAAGGAGGATGCAGATACACCTTCGGCTTACCACCGTCGGCACCTAGAGTCTCGTGGTCTCAGTTTTGCCTCTGCTGGAGGAGAGCCTTACAATGTTCCGTTTTCAATTTCTGAGCTCTGTTGCAGTGCCATGATTCCTTTCCTGGTTATGATGATATTCCTTATGCCTTTTTATGCCACCTGTCTGATGAGTCCCTGTTGTTTTTGCTTTCACTGTTTAATAAGATCTGGTGTTCTGGGGAGTTTCCGACTTGTTGGGGTGTTGCTGTAGTTATCCCCATCCCCAAACCAGGTAAGGATCACCTACAGGCAACGAATTATCGGCCTATTTCTTTGACGTCTTGTATATGTAAAGTTTTGGAAAAGATGGTCAATGTTAGGCTTGTGTGGTTTTTAGAGAGAGGTGACTTCTTATCCCCTGCCTAGTATGGTTTTTGAAAAATGCGATCTACCTCTGATGCACTGCTGTCCTTGGAATCTTCTGTCTGTGAGGTTTTCTCCACTAACCAACACCAGGTCACGGTCTTCTTCGATCTGGAGAAGGCATATGACACTGCCTGGCGTCATGGTATTTTACTCTCTCTTCATGAGTTTGGTCTTCGTGGATGCTTGCCTATTTTTATTCAACAGTTTTTATCTAACCGAATTTTAAGGGTGCGAGTGGGAGGAGTGATTTCTACTGCCCGAGCACTAGAAGATGGAGTACCACAGGGGAGTATCCTTAGTGTTACTCTGCTGTAGCCATTAACAGTGTCATTAGTGTACTTCCTAATGGTGTACGAAGATCCCTATATGTCGATGACCTCTCGATTTCCCTCACCTCGTCTAGAATGTCTCTGATAGAGAGGAAGTTGCAGCTGGCTCTCAATAGAATTTCTGACTGGGCAGAAACTCATGGTTTCCATTTTTCTTCAACAAAGACAGTGGCTATGCATTTTTGTCGCATTCGAGGGGTTCACCCAGACCCTGACTTGTATCTCTATGGTAAGAGAATAACCTGTGTGGAAGAGACGCGGTTTCTGGGTCTTCTGTTTGATAGATGACTAACCTGGGTTCCTCATATTCGTTCTGTTAAGGCGGCTTGTCTTGAAACTTTGAGTCTTTTGAGGGTTTTAACTCATACCTCTTTGGGTGCTGACCGTCAGACCCTCCTCCTCTTGCATAGGTCTCTTATTTTTCCTAAACTTAAATAAGGGTGTGAGGTCTACTCCTCTGCAACAGATGCCCGTCTCCGGTTGTTAAATTCTGTGCATCATGCTGGTGTGCGTCTGGCAACTGGGGCATTCCGATCATCCCCGATTCCAAGTTTATTCGTCGATGCTGGTGTACTCCTCTTGGATTTGCGACGCCAGTTGTTCATGATGAGGTGTTGGTATCGTCTTCATCGCATTCCAGCCTCAATTTCTTGTGCCATCATCTCCCAGGATTCCCAATCTTCTGATTTTGACACCCGTCCTAATTTCCCAAAGCCATTTGGTTACAGGGTTATGTTAGCCCTGCCCGTTCCGAGACTGACAATTTGTCCACATCGGATCCCAAGGGTGGGTTCTTGGCTACTCCCTCGTGTGACATTCTGTAGGTCCGTTGTTGAAAAAAAGGGCTCACTTCCCTCTCAGGTGTCCCTCTCCCTCTTTTTAGAACATGCCTCCATTCATGAGGATTCTGTCCCCGTTTATACTAACGGGTGTAAGATTGATACTGGAGTAGGATTTGGTATTGTCTTCCCTTCCTTTAGTAGAGGTGGTAGCCTTCCTGGCATTACTTCAGTGTATATGGCAGAACTGACTGCAATTTTATATGCTGTTAAAACTATTTTTACTCTCCCCCAATCCTTTTTTGTGATTTTTAGTGACTCGCGTAGTGCTTTGTCTGCACTGGAGTCTTTTAGCATCCCATCCATTGGTTTTATCAATTTTAGAATGGCTTTTTCTTCTTGGCCGTCGTGGCTGCCGTGTAGACTTCTGTTGGGTTCCTGCACATGTTGGTGTGGTGGGCAATGAGAGGGCAGATACTTTAGCTAAAGTTGCGTCTTCTCAACAGCCCCCAACCGACTACCCACTTCCTGCTTCTGATGTAACACCTTACTTGCGGAACGCAATTTGTACGTGTTGGCAGAGACAGTGGGATGTTGTTTCTCACAATAAACTAAAAGAAATCTTTCAAAGAGTTGTTGTGCCAAGGGTTCTTCCCTCTATGTCTCGGCGATTGGAGGTGGCTCTTGCTAGGCTTCGAATTGGGCATTCACGGCTTACACACGGGTTCCTGATGAATGGTGGATCTCAACCGCACTGTGATGACTGCCTTGTTCCCCTTACTGTCCGTCACTTGCTGGTCGAGTGTCCGAGTCTGGGGAACCTACGTCAGAGATTCCTCCATAGGCATAAGGGGGCAGATGGTGCCTACTGTTTGTCCTCCATGCTTGGTGAAGCCTCTAGCGATTTTATTGATGTTTTTAGTTTTCTTCAGGAGGCGGGCCTCCTTCCACTTTTATAAGTAATTGGCATTTTATAAACTGTTCTTTTATTATTTTCAGTATTTTATTCCTACTAACAGATAATACCTTTATTTTGACTATGCACCGTTTATTTTGCTGTGTCTTTTACTTAGTCGTCCGGCGGCATATGACCCTGGCAGTTGCGCCGCCAGATTTTAATTATTTTCAATCAATCAATCAATCAATAAATATACTGTATATATATGTATATATATTTGTGAGTGTGTGTGTGTGTGTGTGTGTGTGTGTGTGTGTGTGTGTGTGTGTTTATCCATCCACCCATCCATTCATCATCCAATCCTACGTTGCCCCATGAGGAGAGTAGGAGACCGGGGCTAGGCAAGTTGCTCCTGACATTTAGGATGAGAGTGACCAGCTTCACTCATCCCTGAGTGGCATTACGAACGCAATAAACTCCAGCCACCCCTTGGAGGTACACCTACACAAGCTCAATCCGACTGGAGAGCCTTAATTACCCACTAAACCACCGGGCGCCATAATTTGGTTACATGGTTACCACCCACCGTAGTTTATGACTTCTTGGTGTACAGGAAACCACTGACTTGTCACACAGTGTAGAGTTACACATAGGCAGAAGTAAGAGGAAAGAATGAAGAAAAGAAAGAATAGGGAGTGTAGTCACCCGTAGGCACAAGGAATAGAAAAGAATGAAGGAAACAAAGAGAGAAGAGGAAGAAAGGAAGAAAGGAAAGGGCAGACACCCAAAGCAGCACTAGATCGAGCGAGTGGATGTTAAGCGCCCCCACCTACCACCGACATTATATATATATATATATATATATATATATATATATATATATATATATATATATAATATGCTTCGGTTACACTTAGTCATCCACTCATACTGGTAACGTCAAAGCGAGTTCAGCAAAAGATGTTCCGGCACCGTCAAACCTTTGCTCAGGAATAGATGAAACAGTTGGGCTAGTAAAATGGGGGAAGGCGGTGGCTGAATCGGTAGAGGCAGGGTCTGCAGACCTGATGGACCCAGGTTCGAATCCTGGCTGGGGCAGGAACAGTTTAAGGATCTCAGTTTCATTAAGCAGATTTTACTGATCTACCAGAAGACCCGCTGACGTATCATAAAAATACCCTCGCTGATACCAAAACACCAGTCCTGTATGAGAAAACCCTAGCATGTATACAATATGGACGGTGGATGTTAGCGCCGAAGAGGTGACATGTGATGGTGTATGGTTATTGGCATTAATTGCACAGTGTGTAATAGTTACAGGCGTTATATAATCATAGCATAATATGTAACACTAGCACAACATGTAATGTCTGGTGCATCAGGAATAGACTCACAAAAGATTCCCTGGCCCTAGACGACCAAGAATGTATTTCAATACACGATTAGCTCACGTGTCTTAAGCGTGCCAGATGCTATACACACACACACATACGCACACACGTCAGCCAGGCCGGAAGCCAGGCAGTAATATATCCAGAAATCGAGTGCAGGGAGTCAGAAGGAAATTGGGAGGCATTAGAGATGGAGATGGAGAAGAGAAAGAGTATGAGCTTGGAGACAGTAGAATTAGCTGTCACTCTGACAATTCTGGTCATGTCGCTGTCCATCACACGACCGATACAACTGTCACAATAAAACCCCTTAACCCCCGAGTGTCTCTACCACACTTCACTTAAGAAGCAAGATGGACAGAGGGGGCAGTGAGACAGAGAAAAGACCGGTTTCAAAAATATACAATCTCCACACTACCCAGTGCCTCAAGATTTTACACTGGCAGCAGCAGTAATCTACGATCCTCTACAAGATCCAACATTGGTGGCAACGATTCTCTGTAATATCCGCATTATCGACACTGGTGGCACCTCCCTACCTAGCTACCAACCTACCTCCCTATCTACCTATCGACATGGGATGGAGGAGAACTGTTGGACCTTTGTAACAGAAAAGCCGTTTTTTTACATTAAACCAACCTATACCTAACCGACTTGGGCCTATCCTAATTTTACCCTACCATAATACCTTATTTTGTTTGGGGAGATGATGGTGCGACGATGCCAAGCCTTTCTCGAGTTACTCGACCCAATGCTGCCAGTATGACTGCATGAGCAATTATACCCGGAAAAATAAATCATGACCGGGACCAAGGCTATTCAGGCTCGACATTTAAGGCGAGGATGATTAGCCTTGCTCGCTCGTGAGTGGTGTCATGTGAGCAATAAACCCCGACCATCTCTCAGATGAAATTCCTTACTCATTTAACGGGCCGGAGTACCTCCGGTAACTAAGAATTATCTTAGCAGGAGGAAAAAGAGGTATGACAAGATCCAGTACGTCCCTTTTCTTGTCTTTCCCGCAAAACATATAATTTGTAGTATTATCAATCGTTGTTCCAGGCTCATCTGAAAGACCAAAGATGACTCTTTCACTGTCTACCATCCTCCTTTCGGAAGACAGGAAAGGGATTGAGGAATATTTGTATAATAGATGCAGCTCCACCACCTAGATACTTCGGTACCTCCACACGAATATACCCCTCTCCAGTGTCCATATCTGGGGTATGACAAGGAATTAACGCATGGAACATACGATGTCATATTTTCTATTTTATTCTTGCCATGTTCTCACTATTTTATTAAGTTTAGGTGAGACTTCTTGAACCAGAGAGGTAAGGTAAAGCCTAAATAAAATTCATCAGTATGCAAACCATTCTTAACAAACAATAAAACACGGGACGACAGCAAGAATAAACTGATGAAGTTGTTGGCTTGATGTAATGAGTTAATGATATTTCTCTTATACTTTCCCCATGGAACAAAGGTTATTTTTTTTAGGAGGAATAAGAGACATGAGAAGCCAATGCAAAACACTTTCCTTTTCATGCCATCCTTGCAAAATATAAATACTATAGCTATGAACGGGAAACTGTCGAATGATTCTACACTCTTCTTTCCTTGTTCTCCTACAAAAACATATCTTAGTAAAGGCAGATGATTGATCTTATTTGTGTGTGTGTGTGTGTGTGTGTGTGAATTTTATTATGCCTGGAAATTACGAGACACGAGAATATTACATACCCTGTTTTCCCTCTCTGTCCTGCAAAAAGAGATTTTAGATGTGAGAGGAAAATTATCGCAGCATTCTTCATTATTTATTTGCCTTACCTGAAGAACAGACCTGAGTTGTTATAGACAGTTTATGATAATTTCCTTTGGTAATTCAAACCGGTATTTGCAACTAGAACAAGTGACACTGGAAGTTAATACACTCTCTTTTTCCTTGTCCCTTGTGTAAGTACAGGTCTTAGTTATGTTTGGTAAAGTTTCCTCTCGTAAGGGGTATATATTTATTACAGCTGGAACAAGAGATATGGAAAAACTCTAAGGCTGGTAGTATTAAACAACCTCTTCCCCTTCTCGCGAAGCATCTTCGTGAAGAGGCTCTTCCCAGTTTGGTACCTTTAAACCCAGGCCGAACAGCCTTTTCCCAGAACGAGACTACGGAAGGGTTGGTATGCTGTGGGGGTGCTCTCTCGGAGAGAAATCGTGAGATTGGTACGCCGGAGGAGAGCATGTTTGCCGTTATCTATTTTATGTTTACTCTCTCATGTGATATATTGCGAAAATAATATGCTAAATCTGATAAACAACGTCTCCGAATCAGTCCAATGGTAGGAAATAGTTTTAATACTTGATATTTTAATACTTGAGAGGGGGTCCGATGGTGGTTAGGATTACGGCATCTAGAATTTAACGGTTTTGTTTGGTGGTTCAGTTAGGTTAGAAATAGGCTAGTTTAGATCAGGTCAGGTTATCTAACAGACTTGTACACCATTCCACTTTTCATTACTGTCATCAGAAAGGTAAGCACGTGGTATAATTTAAGGCAGTGATTAGGATTACGGCAGTTAGAATTAAGTTGTTTGGATTGGTGGTTCAGTTAAGTTAGCGATAGGTTAAGTTAGGCCAGGTCGTCAGTTTTAGTTAGGGTAGGATACTACTACAGTTCAGCTTCACCCGCCAGAATTTAGCGGTCATGTTTGGTTTTTCTGCTGTTAGAAATATGTTGGGTTAGGTTATTTTGGTTAAGTTATGGCTACCGTAAAAAGGAAATGATTAGGATTACGGCAGCTAGAATTTAGCGGCGATAGCAGTAATCTAACCACGGCCTTATATATACCACGTGCTTGCCTTTCTGAAGACAGTAGTGAAAAGTGGAATGGTTTACAAGTCTGTTACATAAAGTGCTCTCGGAAATAAGCTGTGAAGTTGCCTGGATCACCACTGTATGAGACACAGGTAACTTGGGAATGATATAAGTCAACGACCGGGCTGTGCGCATGTAGCAGGCACTGAGCTCTATAGTGGTAGCAGTAGTTTGATCGTAAATGGGTAGCACCAGTCTCCTAAAAATCTATAAATAAAGAGTGTATGACACACACAAAAATGATAACAAACATTTTAAAAAATTGCAAATGCATTTCGTGATTGTAAAGGTACTAACTAGTTACATGAATATAATATCAGTATAAAAAAAGATACGAAGATATATGGGAAGAGGCGTGTGATGCTCCTGCTTCATATTCCAGTACTTTCAACCCCGAGAGACCTTTCGCGCGCCGTACGAGGAACCTCTTCGCTTTAAAACTACGGCTGGCGCGACGAAGACCTTGCTCGTGCGAAGAGGTAGTTTAATACTACCAGCCTAAGTTCTTTCCTCATACTTTCATAGTCCCTGCAAAAAAATGAATCTTAGGTAGGCCAAGAAACTGATCGTAATATTGTTATTCATTCAGCTCGTAGGATTAATACTCGCAAATTCACATTCACTGAATTCTTTTCTCGTAACAAAGACATACATTGAAGGAGGGGAAAAAAAATGAGAGGAATCTGTATTATCCTCTCCATGTCCTCCTTTCAAATCTTATTTACGCCAGGAAACTGATAGCAAGTCTGAATATGCGTGTACGTAGTTATACAGTACTCGTGTAGTTACCTGAAAACGTACAATGACAGTACAAAGCCTCGATATCCAATACTCCCTTAGACATTATCTGTTATCCTACTGGCCGCACAGTGGATCGACTGTTTTGTGTGTGTGTGTGTGTGTGTGTGTGTGTGTGTGTGTGTGATCTGGTAGTGTCGTGGGTGGTGGGGTGATATGTGTATGCGGTATTATGTTATGATTTATAATAGTGCTGGTTTGGTGAAAAGCGTAGTGCCGTTGAAACGTTGATAATATGCATGGCTGATTAATGTTTTTTGCGGGGCGTGATGTTTGACGAATTTGTGATTATGATAATATGTCTTGTGCCAGTCTGTTACGTTGACCTGTTGTGATACTGCATTGGTAAATTACAACACCGCTATAAGTTGCCTTCAAACGATTCGGTAAGATACTTTTGTCATTTCCAGAAGGATTTCATCAACTCTGGGGATACCTCGTACTCAGTGGAAACGGCCATATAATTACAGAAGTAGAATGTGTCTGATTTCGCAGCATCATTGTTGACTCCATTCTTGAACATAAGCTGATTTGCTCCATTAGCCACAGATCTTCCATAAGTGTCCGTCATGAGTTCCCTTCCCCTTCGGACACAAGACCTTTGGTAAAGATTCTACCTTTCCCGTTGGAGATGATTAGCCAATATAGTTGTGAGCTAATGCTACAGTTCTTACTTATTTCAGATACATTACATTGAACCTTGTTTGCGGATGCTCACTTCATGTCACTTTCTGCAATAAATTCGTAAACCCAAAGTACAAGCAAAACTAGTTAAAAGCTTCTCAGAGAGCACAATAATAAAAATTCCGAAATTTGACCTTGAACCGGGACCTTGTCATTGAGTCCTTTTCTATGTATTGTATGTATCTATACTTGAATGACTATGCGTCTGTGGTAAGAAAATATCGCATGAATACCTGACCCGAAGTGGATATGTAAACATGAAGGGAAATGATTCCGTTTTGTGGCTGATTAATCAAAGCTCAAGGCGTCGCTACAAACTTCATGATGATACGGATAGTGAAACCAATTGACAAAATTTAGATAGCTGTTTGTGCATGTGGCCTCCCAAATGCCACGGAATCACTCCTTAGCAATACAACCTTCAACCAGGAGGCGTGGTCTAGTTTCAGCAAAATACACAGACACACACACACACACACACACACACACAGAAAATGAACCACAAATAATATGCCTAACTGAAACAAAATTAACACCAAGGATATCCAATGACATACTAAACTTAGAGGAATACAATATATGCAGAAGAGACAGAAATTTAAAAAAAGGAGGAATTATAATACTAACTAAGAAAAATCTAAAAGTCAATGAAATAAAACTAGATATACCCTCACAAGTAGAACTGATTGCAATAGAGATCAACACATCTGAAGGTAAAGTACTTGTAGCCAATTTGTACTTGCCACCCAGATCAAACACATGGGAAAGAGATGAATATTAGGACCTAGCAGAGCGTACAATTCAGAGTTTAAGATCATTCCTACATAAAATGGAAGAGAAATCTGAAAGAATTATACTAACTGGGGATTTCAATACAAATATAAATTGGAATACTCTAGATATAATAAACCAAGAAAGTTGTTGAGACCAAAAGCTCCTGGATCTCGTACAAGAGTTCTTCCTAACGCAACATGTGAGGGAAACCACCAGAAAAAGAGGACTTGATGTACCTGCAGTGCTAGATCTAATATTTACTAGGCAAGAAAATGATATTGGCAGTTTAATATATCATCCTCCACTCGTCAAAAGCGATCATGCAGTACTAAATTATAACTTCAGGATAGCATATGACATAGTAAACAGCAATGACAGTTACAAAAAGAGCTTAAACTATAAAAAGGGAAATTATCAAGACCTAAAGAAGTATTTCTTAGAAGTTGATTGGGAAAATGAGCTTAGAGGACAAGATTTAAATGCTGTATATGAAAAATTCTGTGAATTTTATGAAATAGGAGTCCAGAAGTACATCCCACAGCACAAAGAAGCAGATAAGAAAATACAGAAATGGTTCAATACAGAATGTAAAAAATCAAAAGAAAGAAGAGATTTGTTGTGGAATAGATACAGAAGACATAATAGTGAAAGGGCGTATAATAATTACAAACAGGCAAGAAACGATTATACAAGAATAAGGAGGGAAGCCCAAAAACAGTTTGAGGAGGATATAATAAATAAAAGTAGTGATCAACCAAAGCTGTTTTACAGCTATATCACAAGCAAAACCAAAGTAAAAGATATAATACAATCAATTACAGACGAGGGAATCACTTATACACAAGAGAAAGATATTTGTGAGGCACTAAATAAGAATTTCCAATTAGTTTTTACAGAAGAAAAAAATTTTGAGAGGGACTATGTGGAACATGTATGTCCACACATACTAACAGATATACAAATAGCAGAAAAAGTAATACAGGAGGAGTTAAGTAGATTAGACAGAGGAAAAGCAAGTGGTCCTGATGAAATTTCATGTTGGGTACTACGAGAATGTGCAAAGGAGTTAAGTAAACCATTATTTTTAATTTTCAAGAAATCCTTGAGTCAAGGTAAACTACCTGATATTTGGAAAAAAGCAAATATTGTCCCCTTATTCAAGAAAGGAAATATACAAAATCCACTCAACTACCGACCAGTATCACTGACCAGTGTTGTAAGCAAGGTATTAGAAAAGCTTATAAGAAAAGCTTGGGTAAATAATCTAGAAGATCACAGTATGATAACAGAAAGACAGTTTGGTTTCAGAAAAGGAAAATCATGTGTTACTAATCTGTTGAGCTACTATGACAGAGTAACAAACACAATACAGGAAAGGGAGGGATGGGTGGACAGTATCTGATTGGATTTCAAGAAAGCTTTTGACATGGTACCGCACCAAAGACTTTCATGGAAACTGTACCATCAAGGAGGAATTCGAGGCAAACTGTTTTGTTGGATGCAAGACTTTCTCATAAAAAGAGAAATGAGAACAGTACTAAGAGGAAACTACTCATCATGGAAAGAAGTGACTAGTGGAGTACCACCGGGTTCAGTGAAGGCACCAATCATGTTTTTAGTGTATATAAATGATATAAACAGTAACACTGGAAATGAGAGCTATCTGAATATGTTTGCAGATGATGCAAAAATACAAAGGAGAATTACTAACACAGACTCTTGCAAAGAGCTACAAGAAGAATTAAATAAACTTCATGGATGGAGTAGTACATGGCAAATGGAATTCAGTGTGGACAAGTGTCATGTAATCAAGTTTGATAAAAGTGGAAAAAGACCTGATTCGGATTATAAGTTAGGAAATAAAACCCTATACACATCAGAAAGAGAGAAAGACCTAGGTGTGATCATCAATAACAGACTATCTCCGACTGACCACATCAGCGAGAAGGTACGGAACATGTATACACTGCTTGCAAATATGAGAATAGCATTCACATATATAAATGAAGACTTGCTAAGAAGGATAATAACATCATTCATTAGACCAACCCTGGAATATGGATCAGTAGTCTGGAGTCCTCATCTCAAAAAGCACATAGACAAGATTGAAAAAGTTCAAAGGGCCGCTACAAGATGGATACAAAGCTTAAGGGACCTAAGTTACGAAGAAAGACTAAATAAACTGAATCTACCAACACTACAGGAGAGAAGGAAAAGAGGTGATATGATAATGCTATATAAGTGCATATCAGGGAAGGAGATAATAGACATAAATGATTACTTAACATATGGAGAAACATTAGCAAGAGGACACTGCAAAAAACTGCATAAGAAGAGAGGTGATAAAGCGTAAGGAAATTCAGTTTCCCAAACAGAGCAATTGATCAATGGAATGCACTACCGAATGAAATAGCATGTGCTAAAAAAATTCACAAATTTAAGGATATGTATGATAAATATGGTTTAAGACACGGGACAGTACGAGCTTGACTCACTCCTGTAAAGATACAATTAGGTAAGAAAAATTAGGTAAGAACACACACACACACATTCATTAACTCAACCAATACTTTGTCAGTTCATTCACCAGGCCCGTAATTTCCAACAATTTTTTTTTTTTTTTGTGGGACTAGACCAAATGTATATACCTCTGTACTACAAATTTAAATCGAAACGCTTAAGTTTGCAGACTATCCGATATTTTTCAGTTTCATTCTACCTGAAAATTTATATTTAATGTGGAGTGTAGTGATGGAGGTGGGTGTTTAAATAAAAGGCTTCACTTTCTGCCAATCTAAACTTTCAATGCAAACTATGAATTAGTTTAATAATTTGGCCGTTTTATATTTTTGTTGCACTATGCTGTACTTCTAGCAAGATTGTTCTTTCATGCCTGCGGTAGAATTCAGGTTGAAATCCGCTCTGCCTTTATTCTTATGGAAATGATAAAATAATCAATATCTAAGAACCATTGCGATTTAGTTTATAATCAAATTGGATCAAATTTATAAATATTCGATCAAACACGTAATTTGTTTGAATTTTCAACGAAACTACTTAGAGATTTTCTTCCATTTTATTTTCAAGGTCAGCCACATAAGCTCTCAATCTTAGTTGAAGTTTTGACAAATTAATATACAGAAAACACTGGGGGGGGGGGCTATAGCCCCCTGGCCTCCCCAGCAATTACGGCCCTGCTCACCTATCACCGGGCTTCACTAACAAATCCAGTACCCACACTCATCTTTCTTTCACCCACACCACAGCTTTACCCACACCACACTTCTTCCACACCAAGGTCCTTCACAGACACACCCACACCCACCCACACCCACCCCACCCACACACACACCCACCCACCCACACACACACACACACACACCCACACACACACACACACACACACACACACACACACACACACACACACATTGTATAATACATATAGATAGATAGATAGATAGATAGATATAGATATAGATATGTAGATAGATAGATAGATAGATAGATAGATAGATATGGATATAGATATAAATATGGAGAGAGAGAGAAAGAGAGAGAGAGAGAGAGAGAAAAAGAGAGACAGACAGACAGACAGACAGATTGATAGATTGGTTGTTTGATTGACGGATATATAGACAGATAAACTAGTGTAAATGAGAGGTCCGATTGAAAAGCATCCTATCTTTAGTCGGTAAAAAAAAAAAAAAAATCTTACTGAGTTCAGACTTTAATCCCCTTCAAAGTATACCCCTTGGGACTCAACACTTAGCCCAGGGGTCCTTCACATGTTGTAACGTCAGTTTTTGGGATCGCCAACAAGATCTTTGTCGAATTTGTCTTTCTGTCATTTGTGTCCTCAAATCTCGAACCCTTCAGCGGTATTTTCAGTTTAGGAATAGGTTCTGGGAGCCATGTCAGGAAAGTAGGAGCCTGCCTGTGTTTGGCCAAAAAATCCGGGATGAGATGGGATGAATGGGCTGGAACATTGACGTGGTGGAGCTACCAGCACTCCACCTCCCGGAACTCTCGTCTTCTGCAACGCACTGCATTCCTTAGGCGACGGAGAACTCCCAGGTAGTGCTTTTTATTGATTGTTTGGCCTTGTTGAGCGTACTCATAATGAACAATACCCTGGTAATCGAAAAAAAATGTCAGTATAAACTTCGCCTTGCTCTGAACCCACTGTGCCTTCTTTGGCCATAGTTTAATTGTCAAAAGCCTACTGAATCTTCCTGATGGTTTCGGATAGCGTGTCATGAAGTTTTTGACAAAGTCTGATGCGATAACTTTATTTGGTTCTCTCAGCCATAGAGGCACAAAAAGAAACTGCAACGAGCAAGAACACATTCTCACACACGCTGCTTAGCAGCGACTTGGCTGGACGGCAGCACTGACCATATTTGAGCATGTGTACTGTTCAAGGTCACGCTACACTGATTCGTATCCCCTTGCTCCAACTAGTTTACGAGAAAAAAGAATGGTTGGATACATATCGTATATTTGATCCCCACTGTAGGGGGTCATCTTGAAGTGGTGGTGGGGTTGAAGCGTGGTTAGCAGTGCGACCTACTTGGAGGTATGCCTACCTTTGTAGGGTTTGGCATTTGCTGGCCTCGAGGACCAAGCACTCCCTACATCACTGGTAGAGGAGGCCTGCTGATGATGTTAGTCCCTGCCCATTTTTTTTTTTTTTTTTTTTTTTTGTTTTTTTTAAATAACAGAACGGAGGAAGGAAAAACAAATGGAGAAAAAAATAATCTATACACCAGATTACTGGTGTCCTCTGTTCATAAAATATCTGTAAAGAAGTTAGACTTGAACAGTTGTAGGTTGAAATTTGGAGGAAAACAACTCTGGGGAAGCGCAGTTCCAGAGAGATGCAGTTCGGGGAATGAAAGAATTCTGATAGGCAGAAGTTCTGCAATGTGGTTGAGTGACATTCTCAGCCATGAGCGCTACCAGATGCCCGTGTAGGCACGAGGGAAGGCATGGAGAGGTGGCACCATGGACGCAACTTCGTCTGAGCATTTTCCAAAAAAATATCTGTAAAATAATGCAAGGGAGGCAACATTCCTTCTTACTTCCAGGGGAGGTAGTTTATATGTAATGGCAGGATTGTTAATGATTCTAACAGCTTTATTCTGAATTTTGTCTAGTTGTCTTAATGCAACCTCTCCACAACCATTCCACAAGGGTGAGCAATATTCAAGCTGAGAGCGCACATGACTCTTATAAATTATAGCTAACTGCTCATCGGCGAAGAAGTTACGGACTCTGTACAATAATCCAAGTTTCTTTGAGGCGGTTTTAGCAAGTGATCTGACATGAGAGGTCCAGCTGAGGGCACTGTTAAGTGAGACACCAAGAATTTCAATACTTTTGGAGATGGCAATATTAGTAGCACTGAAGGTAATGTACGAATCTGGCAATATCTGTCTATTAGTAAACTGTATATATTTAGTTTTACTAGCATTAAAAGAGACAAGGTTGTTTTGTCCCTATTCACTTATTGTAGATAGATCTTGATTTATGGAGATGGCTGTATTGAGTTGAGAGGTAGAGATATTAGACTTTGTAAATGGATGTCTGAGTGTGAATGAACTATGTAGTGTTGAGTCATCTGCATATGAGTGAATGTACTGTGGGGAGTGACAGATAAGAGATCATTAATATGAACCAGAAATAGGGTTGGCGCCAGAACTGATCTCTGTGGCACGCCCGGCGTTAATTGGATGGAAATTCGAATATACATCATCTACTTTTACTCTTATTTTCCTGTCACTAAGATAAGAAGAAATCAAAGGAACAAAAAGACGTTAGTCCATAGCAAGGGATTTTGTACAGCAGGGAATTGTGCCATACTCTGTCGAAAGCTTTAGAGATATCAAGAGCTACTGCATGAGTTTCTCCAAAAAGATCAATTGATTGATGGATGGTATGAGTTAAGAAATTGAGTATGTCAATGGTGGATCTTTCGTGGCGAAAACCGTATTGTCTATCATTAATTAAGTTGTTGGATTCAAGATGTTTAACAATATGCTTATTAATTAAAGTTTCAAATACCTTACCAAGAGAAGATGTGATAGCTATTGGTCTGTAATTGGAGGGGTCAGACGAACTTCCTTTCTTCGGAACTGGGTGGATATTGGCTTCTTTCCATGAATTTGGGAATAAAGAAGTACGTATGCATAGTCTGAATACTTGAGCTAGTGAACAGAGGCAAGTTCAGGGGAACACTTTTTCAAAACAATTGGCGGAATTCCATCTGGACCTGGAGCTTTGTTGGTAGGTAAATTGTCTAGGATGGATTTTGCAACTTTTGTCTGTATTTTAAGTGGGGCAATTTCGGGAGAATCAAGTTCCAGTACTGAGAAATTCTGGCTGGTATCATCTATGGTAGAGTTTCTTGCAAAGGTACTAGCAAAGATATCCGCTTTCCCACGTGGGTCATTTGTAATATTGCCATCTGAAGATTTAAGTGGGGGAATGGAAGATGACTTGTTAAAGTTATTATTGAAAGAATTAAGAGTTGACCAGAATATTCTATTGTCATTAGGGTTGTTAAGTAGTTTTGATGCTTGCTTTTGAAGAAAGTTTGATTTAGATAGATTTAATACAGCTTTTGCATGATTTCTAGCAATTTTAAATTGGGAGAGTGATTCAGGTGTTTTTGATTTTAAGTAAGAGTTATTATGCTAATGACTTTTGGGCTGTTGCTCTGGCACAATTGCCATCAAACCATTTTGGAGAGTTTGATCTTTTAGTGAATTGTTGACTTGGTATGAATAAATCCATACCAGCTAGTATTAAGTCACAAATGTGGGACTGGGTAGAACTGGGATCACTAGAGAAGAAAGACTGCCATGGAACATCAGCAAGATAATTTCTAAATCCATCCTGTGACCTCACAGGCTCCTCTTAAATAACTCATTTCCACTGCTCTCACTCTTGACTTGTGTCCTTCCAACAACGTCCAAGCTTCACTTCCGTACATTAGAGTTTGTATCACAATACTGTCATGTAGTAACTTTTTTCACTCTCCATGCTCACTTCCCTGTTTTCTTTATCACTGCTTTTCAAAGAACCAGCCAACCTTTCTTTCCCCTGCTGTACTGCCCTTTCAAGCACTTCACCCTCCAAACCTCCATCCTTACTCATCACACTACCCAAGTACTCTTAAACGTACTCTACATTTTCCAATTCCTCACCATCCAACCTCGCTGTGCACATTCACTGACTTCACTCTCTCTCAAAGACCATCACTTTACTTCTCTTTCCCCTACATTCACCTTTAGATTCCGTTTCTCTACACACTCTCTCAAATTCATCCACCAAGCCTTGCAGCTCCCCTTCGTCTTCACCTCATCAACACAGTATCATCTGCAAACAACAGTACACAGGGAGTTTCCCAAACACTATCCCTCCTCTCACCAGGGCCACTCTCCAACATCCACTACCCTACCTTGTACCTCTTTTATTACCCCATCCATGTACAGATGGAACAACCATGGAGACATGACCTTGCATCCCTGTTTCAACCCAACTTTCAAAGAGAGAAAATTCACTTAGTTCACCATCTACACTTTGCACTGCAGCCTTAGCACCAACGTACATACTCTTCATACAGCATTCAACAACTTCCCATCTACTCCATATATTCTTAACACTTTCCACAATCCTAGTCTATCCACCTCCTTGTCATTATGCTTTCTCCAAATCCATGAAAGCCGCATACAACTTCTTTTCCCTTCTCTAGAAACTTTTCCACTAAAGATCTGAGAATGAATATCTGATCTACACAACTTCTTCCCTTCCTAAAAGCCTCCCTGTTCTTCTCCAACTAATTCCCTCTGTTCTTTCTCTAACTCTTTGTCAATAAGTATCCTACCATACACTTTTTCTATTATACTAAGAAGACAAATGCCCCTATGATTACCACACACTTCTTTTTCCCCTTTTCCTTTGTACAAGGGAATAATTATACCTGACTTCCAATCCTCCGGGACCTCTACCTTCCTCCCAGGCCAATCTGCACATCTTCACACATCCATTCTACTATTATCTCTCCCCCATGCTTCATCAGCATTTCACCACACACTCCATCAATTCCTGGGAAGCTTTCCCTGATTTAACTTTCTTCATTGCTTCCACAACTTCTATCCTACTGATTTCTTCCGGTCTTCTCACCCTCCCTCCTTCTCCCAGCCATTCCCCCAGCCACTTATACTCGC